>NC_056737.1:590336020-590636020 GCF_019279795.1 Protopterus annectens | reverse complement strand
ACTTAACTACCAACTCCAATCAATAATAGATGGCGATATCCAACCTAATCCAGGTCCAAGCCCTACACTTCCTACAGTTACCCATGTAGCAACCCCTACTACCACCCAATCCCTTATTAGACCTCCCAACTCACTATTAATAGCCCATCTTAATATAAGAAGCATAAATAACAAAGTTGCCCAAATACATGCTCTCATAGATGTACATTCATTTGACATCCTGTGTCTTACTGAAACTTGGCTCAAACCATCTATACAAGACAATGAATTTACTCCTCCAGGATATAGCACATTAAGACAAGATCAATTAGCTAAAAAGGGAGGCGGAATAGCAATACTTTACAAGTCTGGACTACAAGTTACCTCAATTGACTCTAAGCCCCCTCCAACTAGTAACGAGGAAATACTTATCTCCAAACTCCAACTCAATAACCATAAATCTATTTATATTATCGCCGTCTATCTTCCCCCAGGGAATAACTCAAACAACCTAGAAAATATCCTGAATTGGCCATCAACCAACTATCCCCAAGAGACAATAGTATTCGGGGACTTTAATATAAATTGGAATAGCTGTACCTCAGAACAACCCTCTACCCATCTTAATTTACATGGCTTTACTCAAACTATAACCTCCCCCACAAGGACCAATAAACAGAACAACACAGAAAGCACCCTAGACTGGATACTAATAAATAGACATCACCTAAGCTATAAAGTAGGAACTCTCCCTGAGGATATAAGCGACCATGCTCTAACCTTCTTAATCAGAGACAAGACTGATATCCAAAATCCAATTACCTATAGAGCAGTGAGGAATAAAACAAAATTTAACCCTGATATTTTCAAAAATGAACTTAGAGCTTGCAACTGGGCACCCCTTATAAGTCTACCCTTGAGGAAGCAGTAATCTACTTTAACAGTAAATTTCTACACATTCTCGACCTCCACGCCCAAAAGGACCATTAAAATTAGAAACAAACCAGCCCCTGGCTCTCAAAAGATACAAAACAAAAAATGCTACTTAGAAATAAAATCTGGACCTTATGGCGTACTACCAAAAACCATGAAGATCACATCAAGTTTAGACAGTTAAGAAATGATACAAAAAAATCAATATTGTTAGATAAAAGAAAGTACTACATACAACTCCAAAATACCCAGAAAAGTAACCCCCAAAAACTTTGGGCAGGTATAAATACTCTCTTACACCCAGGTCGTACTGTCACCCCCCCCCACCTGTAGGTGCAGACCAGGACAATCCAAAGGAAGTAGCAAGAACCTTTAACACCTTCTTCACTGAAACCATTCAGTCTCTTTCCAACCAACTATCCCCCAATAGCTCACCTCTAACATCCCATAATACTACCTTACCTCCCCCATTTCATCTCAAACCCATCTCTACATCCCTTATCCGTACCCTTCTGCAAAACTCAAACCTACCACCATTGCTGCCGATCTCCTTCCTGCTGAATATCTACAGATAGCAGCAGATGCTATAGCCTACCCAGTTTCCATTCTGATTAACAGAACAATCTCTGAAGGTGCAATTCCTATTACATGGAAGATTGCACATATTATCCCCCTTCATAAGGGTGGAAACTCTAGGGATCTATCCAATTACAGACCTATTGCCATACTCTCTCCTTTGGCCAAAATCATGGAGAAATGCATTCATATGCAACTGTTAAAACACCTTATAGACAACAACTTGCTAGCTAGCTGCCAACACGGTTTCAGGCCATTTCACAGTACTACTACTGCCCTTTTATCCTTCTCCAACTGTATTAATAAAACCGCAATAACAACACTCTATCCTCAGCCCTCTTTATTGATCTCTCCAAAGCCTTCACATGGTTAACCACAAACTTCTCATTAACACACTGAAAAACCTGTCCCTTGATACTCTTTCTATACAATGGTTTGAATCCTACTTAAGCAATAGGCAACAAGCAGTCTTGTGGGGAACAACCTATCTCCCCATCTCCCCATCTCACTAGGTGTCCCCAAGGTTCTATACTTGGACCACTTCTATTCTCTGTCTTTATCAATGACCTGTACACTGTTATTCCTCAGGCCTCCTTAATACAATATGCTGATGACTCCACATTAATCTGCACAGCCCCAAATCCAGCAGACCTTCAATCTCTTACCCAAAAGTGTTTAACACAGTTGAGGATTGGCTACAACATCAATGTCTTATCCTAAATCCTAAAAAAACCAAACTTCTACTTTTTACTCCCACCCATAGACACACACCTCTCAACTTCACTGTCACTTCTAACAATGGAACTATTATATCCCCTGACTCTAACACAAAACTCCTAGGAGTACTAATTGACAATAACCTTAACTTTGAGGCCCACATAAACAATACCATAAAAACAGTTAACAAAAAACTAGGCTCACTATATAGAATCAAATCCTTTCTTACCCCACTAGCTAGATCTACTATTGCCCAGACCCACTTAATCTCTACCCTCCTCTATGCCTCCCCTATTTATACTAACCTCTCAAAAACCAATATGAACAAACTAGTAGTCTCATACAACAATATTGCAAGATTTGCAACTGGCTCTACATTTAGGACCCACCACTGTATTAATTATAAAAATCTTGGATGGCTAGAGTTACCCAACCTACTTCTACTTAATCAATTAATAATTGCCTATAAAATCCTGTATCAGCCTAGTAACACACCAATTCTTACCAACCTTATCACTCCCTACAGTAACCTTAATACCCTGCTCAGCTACTAAAATGCTAGTACTAACACACATAGCCAACAACAAGGCAGGGGACTCTATTTTCTAACACCGTGGTAAAACCTGGAACTCTCTTCCCAGCGACCAACCTCACTACCATCACTTACACAATTCAAAATCAGGCTTAAATCCTACCTTAAAACACATTGGCTATGCACCTGTCTTAACCCAGACTAACAACTCTTGTCTTCTCACTAAATTTCTAAATCTTAATGTCTGCATAATCTACCTGCATACTGGAATCCAGAAGCTGAACCTGTCTTTCAACTAACTTGGACTATCTCTTATATCTTAATATCTCTCCTTGTCACTCTAGTATCGTATGTTAACACACCTCTTTCTAGCATGTTCTTGTACTGTACTTATTTACTTATTTTTTACCCAACTATTTATTTCTATATGTTCTTTTCTGCATAAATATTAAATTGTATATAGTTCTTCTATTCCTTAAACTGTGAATTTATTTACTGTTTTTTTATTTGATTAATGTCATACACTGTTTTGTACTATCGAGGAGCTTTTCTCCCCGGGCCTCTGCTGAAAATGGATATGTGTCCAGCTGGACTAGCCCGGTCAACAAATGTAAAATAAAATAAAAATAAAATAAAAATAACTTGTACCCTCTCAAAAGATAACATTCCTGGGTGCAAGCTTGGATACAACTGCCCAGATGACTTACCTCACGCCAGACAAGCAAAGGCCACTGACTGCTTACTTCAAACTGATGGCAACAAAAACCCAGTCTTCTGCAAGGCAAATTCTGCAGGCTCTGGGCTTCATCGCATCCTGCATTCTACTAATTTCATATGCAAGACTGCATATGAGGAAACTTCAGTGGTACCTAAAAAGTTTATGGAATCAACATTCACACAGTCTGGAAACAATGATTCCTTTCATTCCCTGCCTGCGACAGGAGTTTCTATGGTGGGCAAAGGCATGTCACCAAAACATGGGACTGCCCTTCACTCTATCCCCTGCCAGTCAAACCTTAACGGATGCATCAGATTATGCCTGGGGGGCCCCACATGGCAGGAAGATGCATTCAGGGCTTATGGACACCAAAACAAGTACATCTACATATCGACCAGAAAGAGATGCTAGCTGTTCAAAATGCCCTAACAGCCTTCAAGGACTTACTTTATCCAGGACAACTAATGATAAAGACTGACAACACCACAGTCATGTGGTATATAAACAAGCAAGGGGGCACACACTCATAGCCCCTTTGCAGATTAGCCATGGCTCTGTGGGACACAGCTTTGACCTACCAAATACATCTTCAAGCTCAATTCCTGCCAGGAAAACAAAACACACTCTGGCAGATGATTTAAGTAGAAACCTTATGGATCCTCATGAGTGGAAACTAAATCCACAAGCCTTCAGCATGATAACAGAGAAATGGGAGAGTACAGATATAGATCTATTTGCCTCTCCTCAAAATTATCAATTGAAAAGATTCTGCACAAGGGCTTATCACAGACAAGCATGGAAAGTGGACGCCCTATCCTTCAGTTGGAAAAACCTATCCGTTTACGCCTTCTCTCCTCTGCCTCTTTTACCCAAGGTCCTCCTAAATGTCAGACAAGAGAAGCCAAAGATGATATTAATTGCCCGGACTGGCCACGCCAATACTGGTGCCCAGTCCTAAGGAACTTGGCTAAATACCCAGCTTGGACCTTGCCTCAAAGACCACAACTACTGTCCCAGCAAAACAATCAGATCCTGCACAATCAACTACAGACTCTGAAACTGGCAGCATGGCTAATCATGTAGTCATACAAACAACTCCTCACAGTAAAGCTGTGATGGATGTCATTTTGGAAGCCAGAAGGCCTAGTACTAGACAATCTTATGCTGACAAATGGAAGAGATTCTGTGCTTGGAATCAAGCGCAAGGAACTGATACAGCAGAACCAGATATTCCTTAGATATTACAATACTTAACTGAGATGATTGACAAAAGCCTATCTTTCTCATCAATCAAAATTCATGCCTCTGCCATTTCGGCTCATTACAATACAGAGCCACGATAGAACCAAACATAAAATTTGTCAAGATAACTGCCACACATTCAAAAGTTACCTTATATACAATCTCTTGGTAATTCATGATAACAATCAATTACCCAATAATTTAATTAGGACGTTGTTCACTTAAAGGCATAATCTCGATGTCCTTCAAGGATGCATCTGCAGTCATAACATATGGGTTGTCCTGCCTCAGGCAGCCCTTCGGTCGGCCGGATTCCAAAGTCTGGGTCTGGCCTCTACTGATGTCGCACTTTCCCTGACGTCAGAGTGTCTGGGGTATAAAAGCATCAGCCAACGCCATTTTCCTCTGTCTTTCTTGCCGCGCGGTGCCCGAAGCAGAAGCTGTTCGCAAGTGCCGGTCGGTCAGATACAGTGATTTCAGCTACCAAAGACTTCGATAAAAGCTAAGTACCCCGTTGGGGACTCTTTCTTGCCTCAGCCGATGTCAGACAAAGTAAATAATTGTTTAACTTGTGGGAAACAAATACCTCATAAGGATTTCCATTCTTACTGCCTTGCTTAGGCCCAGACCACGACGTATCGGCCTGTTTAGCCTGTGCCTCCTTCAACCGACGAACTCTTAGACGTCGGTCAGAGTTTGCAGAGGAATTTTTTGGAGCCGCTTTTGCTTATAAAATGCTGTCGGAGACTCCGACTTCACATATGGCCAAAAAACGCAAGGAAAAGGACCGACACTCGCGGCCCGCGGTTTCGGCTGAAACCACGGCTAGGCCTACCGCGAGTGTCTCTGTTTCGGCCGAAACCGAGTCCTCGGAGTTTCCTTCTTCCGAAACCATACTTCCGACCACCGAGGCCCGAGAGGCCCCGGCTGAGTCGGCTTCAGAACTACCTACCGAAGCTAGGGTTCAGGAATTGTCCGACACCTTACCTTTGGACATTTCTACCCCAGCACGTGGGGCAGCTAGGCCCCCAGCTTCTATGTCCATTAAGGCCTTTTCTAGGGCTAAAGCTGCCAAACTTTCAAAAGCTTTGCCTACCAAGTCAACACCCCAGAGGCCTTCCTCTAGTTCTCAGATCCTCAGCCTTGCTGAGGACCTTATCTCCTTAATTAGGGGTTCACAACCTCACCCAGACAGGGCCTCTCAACCTCCTCCAGACAAAAGGCCCAGGACTGACCCCCCTGAACCACACTCCTCAGATGATTCCACGGATGGATCTGAGTTGTCAGACCACCAGGAAGGGGCTTACTCGCCTTATGAGGATTCAGATGCAGAGGAATCTATCCCTTCGGCCTCCCCTCCTGAAGAGTTTTCCTTTGGGGAGACTTTACACTCCATGAGAGAACACTTTCAATGGCAAGGCCAGGATTTCTCTGATTCTAGAAAAAGATTAAGGACCTTTTTGCATTTGCCTCAGCATAGGCCCTTAGCTATACCCCCTGTTCTAAATGTAATTGCTGATGTGTACAATGATGTCAGTACAGCCCCTGATACTCTTCCTCCGGCCCCTGCCAAACCTGACAGATATTACAGGGTCCCGGATTCTCATTTCCATCTGTATAAAGCCCATTCTGCAGACCCAGAAACTATTTCCCAGGGCCCTAAAAGGGTTGCAGCCGCTACTGCCAAAAATCCCCTACCCTCTGAAAGAGAGTCTAGAGCTTTAGAGAGATGGGGAAAGAAGGTGTATACATCTGCTACTCTTTCTGTCAGGGCATTAAACTGTCAATTCCATATGATACAGTACCAAGAGTATTTGTTAGATGAACTGAATAAGAAACTTTTTTCTCCTGAACCCCTAGACCGTAAATCCCTTCAGGATTTGGTACATAACTCACAACAGGTTAGTAATAATTTCTTAAAATGTGGCTATGATGCACTGGAGGCTTCATTTAGATCAGCTATGACTGGGGCAGTTATTCGTAGGCATGCCTGGCTGAAGGAGCATCTTTGCCAGACCATATCAAAGCTAAACTCCTCGATGCTCCAATGGAGAAACAAAATTTATTTGGCTCCCCTGCTCAGGAGATCTTAAAAAAGGTGGAAGAAAAAGCTAAATCTGTGCAAATAGTTAAAGATTTCCTACAAGTTCAACCACCGAGATTCAGCAGAAACTGGCCTACAAAGAATTGGTCCTTTCCAGACTCGGACAGAGCCCAGAGAGGCAGGAACAGGCGCTCTAGAGGCAGAGGTCAATCGAAGGGTTCCTACAGAGGCAGTCAGTGGCAGCCTACCAACCAGAGGAGTAGTGCAACAGCTACAACGACAACCACTACTACAGGACAGACTCAATGACTTGACTCTTTTTCCGCCTACCAGGGTTCAACTGGAAGCACCCTTGGGCGGAAAGCTGGCTTTATTCTCAAAAAACTGGCATTATATTACAAAGGATACATGGACATTGCAAATAATAGACAAAGGATACAGGTTTCACTTCCACACTTTGCCAAAAAGAAGCGGAATGCCAAACCTTCCACCAAATCAGAAGGCAGAGGCATTAAGACAAATCAGCAATTTACTTCAGATGAAAGCTATAGAAAAGGTACCATGTTCAGAACAAGGCCAAGGATTTTACTCCAGACTATTCCTTGTACCAAGAAAAGAAAATCAATGGAGGCCTATTCTCTATCTGTCCGCACTGAACACCTATCTCGTGCCAAAATTCAAAATGCTGACCCCACAGCAACTTCTTCCCATGTTGGGCAAGGAGTCTTGGCTGGTGACTCTAGATCTCAAGGAGGCATACCTGCACGTCCCTATCCGACCAAGTTGCAGAAGACACCTCAGATTTCTTGCAGGATCAGAGCATTATCAATTCTCAGCATTGCCCTTTGGCTTATCTACTGCGCCCAGAGTATTCACGAAATGCCTGGCATCAGTAATTGCACATTGCAGATTACAGGGAATTCAAATTTATCCATACCTGGACGACTGCCTAATACAAGCGGACAACAAGAAAAAGTTGTTAAAGGACTTGGCCTATGCCATACACCTGCTACAGACCTTGGGATACACAGTCAACATCCAAAAGTCAAGGCTAGTACCATCCCAAAGGATAACCTTTTTGGGTGCAGATCTGGACACAAACACCCAAATGGATTTCTCACAGAAGAAAAGCAAAAACAACTTCCAGATTACTTCATGATTCTGACAAGACAAACTCAGCTTACTGCAAGGAAAATCCTGCAGGCCCTGGGTTACATGGCATCCTGCATAATTCTAATCCCACATGCCAGACTGCATATGAAGAAATTACAATGGTACCTAAGGAGTGTATGGTCTCAACACAGTCACAGTTTAGAAACCATGATACCAATCATTCCATGCCTTCAAAAGGAGTTCCTGTGGTGGGCTCAGGCCTGCCAGTCCAACAGAGGGTTGCCTTTCAACAAACCAAAAACAAGGCAGACCATCACCACGGATGCCTCAGACCGAGGATGGGGAGCACACATGGAGGACAAATGTATCCAAGGCCTATGGTCTCAAGGGCAACTAAACATGCACATAAACCAAAAGGAAATGCTGGCAGTGAGGCATGCAATCGAGGCATTCAAGCCCTTCCTCCAACAAGGACACCTGTTAATAAGGACAGACAACACCACAGTCATGTGGTACATAAACAAGCAGGGAGGCACACATTCTTACCCTCTATGCCGGATGGCTATGAATCTGTGGGATCTATGCCTGAATCTCAATATCCAACTACAGGCCCAATTCGTGCCAGGGAAAGAAAATGCACTGGCGGACAGCTTAAGCAGAACTACCATGGATGCACATGAATGGATGCTGCACCCAGACATCTTCAAACTCATAACAAAGACATGGGGAATGCCGGAGATAGATCTGTTCGCCTCCCCACTCAACTATCAACTGAAGACATTCTGCTCAAGGACATACCACCCACAAGCTTGGAGGGTGAACTCTCTTTCAGCTGGAAAGCCCTAACGGTATATGCCTTCCCACCTCTCTCATTGATGTACAAGGTTCTACTAAAGATCAGGGAGGAACAGCCAAAAGTGATACTAATAGCTCCGGTCTGGCCAAGACAACACTGGTATCCACTACTGAGAAGCATGTCTCAGGCAAAATCATGGCCTCTCCCCCTATGGCCTCTTCTTCTGACGCAGAACAATTTCAGGACCCTGCATCCTAATTTGAAAACATTGCAGCTAACTGCCTGGAAAATTCCTTAAAGCCCAATCAAACTGTTTTATCTCAGAGGGTGAAGGACATTATCCTGGAGGCCCACAGGCCTTCCACAAGGAAGACATACTCAGCTAAATGGAAGAGATTTCTCATTCGGAGCACAGCAAGGGGCACAGATGTCACAGTGGCAAACCTAGCACATATCCTAGAATACTTAGCAGAATTGTTCCACAATGGCCTGTCCTATTCTTCCATTAAGATTCATACTTCAGCAATTTCAGCAGAATACAATGTGGATCCACCTATCTTCTCACACCCTCTCCTCAGACAATTTCTGAGAGGGATCAAAAATGTTAAACCTCCAAGAAGTACCTGCCTGGGATCTCAACTTTGTGCTGGAGAAACTGACACTACCTCCTTTTGAGCCAGCAGCATCAGCGGATCTACAGTTTCTATCTTGGAAAACTGCATTCCTTCTGGCAAACACTTCAGCAAGAAGAGTATCTGAGCTACAAGCATTAATGGCAGTGCAGCCTTTTCTTATTTTCCACCAGGACAGAGTGTCACTAAGAACCAATCCTACTTTTATGCCAAAGGTGGTATCTAGGGTATCCTTGAACCAAGCTATTCACTTGCCTACGTTCTTCCCTAATCCACAGAATAGAGGGGAAAAATTTTTGCACACCTTGGATATACACAGACAACTACACTACTACTTGGACAGAACAAAAACTAGCAGAAAAACTGACCAACTTTTTGTAGCATATGCAACTGGGGTACAAGGAAGAGCAATTTCCAAACAAACAATTTCAAAATGGATAGGAAATTGCATTCGCTTTTGCTACTCCTTTCATGGTAAGACAGTTCCTGAAAATATCAGGCCTCACTCCACAAGGGCCACGGCCACCACTACAGCCTTCCTACGGGGGGGTGGCTACCAAGGACATTTTAGAAGCTGCTACTTGGAGCTCCGTGCATACATTTGCCAAGCATTACAATCTACCTTTATATTCTAGATCCAGAGCAGGGTTTGCAACTGCAGTCCTGCAGGGGATCTTAACTACACCATCCTTTTCTTAGTACCTCCTCCCCCAGATTGGCTATGGTATTCTACCCATATATTATGACTGCAGATGCATCCTTGAAGGACATAGTACAGTTTTGTACCTACCATAAATGTAGATGTCCGATAGGTATGCATCTGCAGTCAGGATTACCTCCCTCCTTCCCTCTGTGGTATTCCTAGGGTGCTTACCCCTCTTTTAGCTAGCTGGGGGAATCTATTATGGTGTATTTGTTTGTTTATTCATGTATATAATTTGCAAATGTTTGGAACTTTTCAGCATTTATCCAAATTTAGCCTTCCTAGAGGGCACCTGGCATCTGGGGCAAGAAAAACTGAGGAAAATGGCGTTGGCTGATGCTTTTATACCCCAGACGCTCTGACGTCGGGGAAAGTGCGACATCAGCCGAGGCCAGACCCAGACTTTGGAGTCCGGCCGACCGAAGGGCTGCCTGAGGCAGGACAACCCATATGTTATGACTGCAGATGCATACCTATCGGACATCTACATTTATGGTAGGTACAAAACTGTACTTTTTTATCCCCTAACATAAATACGGAAAAAGCAATATCATTATATACTAATAATGAAAGCAGCTTAATATAAAGACTTATGGCATTATTCAAAATCTTTACAATTAAAAACAACGTCCTAATTAAATTATTGGGTAATTGATTGTTGTCATGAATTACCAAGAGATTGTATATAAGGTAACTTTTGAATGTGTGGCAGTTATCTTGATAGAGCCTGGGTGAAAGCGCTTGATGAATTTTATGTTTGGTTCTATCGTGGTTGGATTTTATCTTTGAATTAAAACCATTTTTGCAACAGCTTTGTCTCAAGCCGTGGACTTCCTTTGCTGTTTACCAGTTTGGTTTGTTGCCGTTTGTTTTTACTTGACAATACAGAGCCACCTATCTTTTCTCATCCTTTACTAAAGCAGTATCTTAGAGGAGCCAAAAATTTAAGGCCTCCTAGAAGATCACCATTACCTGCATGGGACCTCAATTATGTGTTTGAAAAGCTCACCCGGCCTCCATTTGAACCAGCTGCCACCGCTGATCTAAAGTTCTTATAATGGAAAACAGCTCTGCTACTAGCAATTACTTCAGCAAGAAGAGTTTCAGAGCTACAGGCCCTCATGGCTGTAGAGCCTTTCATCATATTTTACCCAGACAGGGTGTCTGAGGATAAATCCTACTTTTATGCCTAAGGTGGTTTGCAGTGAGGCTCTTAACCAAACAATTCATCTGCCAACTTTTTATCCAAATCCGCAGAACAAGGGGGAGAGAATTCTGCATTCCTTGGGCG
The DNA here is from genome assembly GCF_019279795.1 of Protopterus annectens. Classification (NCBI taxonomy): domain Eukaryota; kingdom Metazoa; phylum Chordata; order Ceratodontiformes; family Protopteridae; genus Protopterus; species Protopterus annectens. The sequence continues at coordinate 590,624,744 of NC_056737.1, read as the reverse complement.
TACACAGACAACTAAGATTCTACTTGAGCAGGACAAAAGCTCTAAGAAAAACTGAGCATTTACTAGTGTCATATGCTGCAGGATCAGAAGGAAAGGCTATTTCAAAGCATATAATTTCAAAGTGGATAAGCCACTGCATCTGATGTCCTTCAAGGATGCATCTGCAGTCCTTACAAATGGGTTGTCCTGTCGTCAGGCAGCCCTTCGGTCGGCCGGATTCCAAAGTCTGGGTCTGGCCTCGGCTGGTGTCGCACATCACCCGACGTCATAGCTGCAGTTATTCGGGTATAAAGGCATCAGCCGACGCCATTTTCCCCAGGCTTTCTTGCTGCGTGGCGCCCGAAGCAGAAGCTGTTCGCAAGTGCCGGTCGGTCAGAACCAGAGATTACTACTACTGAAAACTACTTCGAAGACTTCTAAAAAGCTAAGTACCCCGTTGGGGACTCTTTCTTGCCTCAGCCGATGTCAGAAAAAGTGAATAACTGTTTAACTTGTGGGAAACAAATACCTCATAAAGATTTCCACTCTTACTGCTTACCTTGTCTAGGCCCAGACCACGACGTCGCAGCTTGTCTAGCCTGTGCTTCTTTAACCGTGGACGCTTAGACGTCGGTCGGAGTTTGCTGAGGAGTTTTTCGGCTCCAATTTTGCTTATATTATGCCGTCGGATCCTCCGACTTCACAAATATCTAAAACGCTAGGAAAAGGACCGACACTCGCGGTCCGCGGTTTCGCGAAACCGCGGTTAAGCCAACATGAGTGTCTCGGTTTCGCTGAAACCGAGCAAGCGGTTCCTCCTTCAGCCGAAAACTTTCCTCCTGCCGAGGCCTCTTCTACCCTCGTGGAATCTGCTTCTGATATCCCACCTACTGTTACAGTTTCTCAGGAATTATCAGACACTATTCCCTTGGATATTTCAACCCCTGCACGTGGAGCTGCTAGGCCACCTGCAGCCATGTCCATTAAGGCCTTTGCCAGGGCTAAAGCAGCTAAAACTACTAAATCTGTGCCTGCTAAGCCCCTCTCACAGGCCTAGCTCTAGTTCACAAATGCTAAGTTTAGCAGAGGATCTCATTTCTTTAATCCGAGGATCCCAACCTCAACCAGACAGGGCCTCTCACCCGCCTCCAGAGAAGAGGCCTAGAGCAGAGCCCCCTGAGCCAGTGTCTACAGATGATTCCTCTGATGACTCAAATGATACAGACCCTCCAGAGGCCCCTTACTCCCCTTATGAAGACTCTGATGGTGAAGAGTCCATTCCTTCTGCCTCTCCGCCTGAGGAATTTTCCTTTGGGGAAACCCTGCATGCTATGAGGGAACAATTTCAGTGGCAGGGCCAGGATTTTTCAGATTCCAGAAAAAGGCTTAGAACTTTTCTGCATTTACCACAACATAGGCCTTTAGCCATACCTCCAGTTCTTTCTGTTGTAGATGATGCATTTAATGATGCTTGTACTGCTCCTGATTCTCTGCCTCTGGCCCCTGTTAAGCCCGATAGATACTACAGGGTCCCGGTCACACATTACCACTTGTATAAGGCTCTCCCCTTGCAGATCCAGAGACTATCTCCCAAGGACCTAAGGCTGTAGCAGCCACCTCTGCCAAAAACCCCCTCCCCTCTGAAAGGGAATCCAGATCCTTAGAGAGATGGGGTAAAAAAGTTTACACTTCTGCTACTCTTTCAGCTAGGGCCTTGAACTGTCAATTTCACATGATGCAGTATCAAGAATTTTTGCTAGATCAGTTAACCAGAAAAGTGTCCTCAGATGAAACAGTAGACAAAAAATATGTGCAGGAAATGGTACATAACATTCAACAAGTCAGTAACCATTCCCTAAAATGCGGCTATGATGCACTGGAGGCTTCCTTTAGATCAGCCATGACTGGCACAGTCATCAGAAGGCATGCATGGCTAAAAGAACAGGCCTTACCAGACCATGTCAAATCAAAACTATTAGATGCTCCTATGGATAAGATCAATTTGTTTGGCTCTCCTGCACAACAAGTACTGAAGAAGATGGAAGAGAAGGCAAAATCTGTCCAAACAGTAAAAGATTTCTTACAGGTCCAACCTCCGAGGTTTAGCAGGAATTGGCCCTCCAAGAATTGGTCCTTTCCAGACTCCTCCAGAACTCAGAGAGGCAGGAATAGGCGCTCAAGAGGCAGAAGCCAATCCAGGGGTGCTTACAGAGGACGTCAGTGGCAGGGCAACAACCAGCGAGGCACAGCCACAGACACAGCCACCACCACAACTACAGGTCAATCACAGTGACTTGGCTCTGGCACCGCCTACCAGGGAACAACTGCAAGCACCCTTAGGCGGGAAGCTAGCCTTATTTACGACAAACTGGCATTACATCACAAGAGACAAGTGGATTTTACAGATAATAGACCAAGGTTACAGGTTTCACTTCCATACTCTACCAGGGAAAAGAGGAATGCCAAACCTACCTCCAAATCAAAAGACAGAAGCACTAAAACAAATATCCCAATTATTAAGGATGAGAGCTGTAGAAAAGGTACCATCTATGGAGCAAGGGAAGGGATTTTACTCTAGACTCTTCCTGGTACCAAGAAAAGAAGGCAAATGGAGACCTATTCTCGACTTGTCCGCTTTAAACACATTCCTCATTGTTCCAAAATTCAAAATGCTGACCCTACAGCAGCTTCTTCCCATGCTGGGCAAGGAGTCTTGGCTGGTGACTCTAGATCTCAAGGAGGCATACCTGCATATCCCCATACAACCAAACTGCAGAAGATACCTCAGATTTCTTGCAGGATCAGAGCATTATCAATTCTCAGCATTGCCCTTTGGCTTATCTACTGCACCCAGAGTGTTCACTAAATGCCTGGCATCAGTAATTGCTCATTGCAGGCTTCAGGGAATCCAAATCAACCCATACCTGGACGACTGCCTGATACAAGCAGACAACGAAAGCAAGCTAGCAGAAGATTTACAAAGGGTCATTTATCTGCTACAAGCCCTGGGATACACAGTCAATTTAAAAAAGTCAAGACTGATACCATCCCAGAGAATAACCTTTTTGGGTGCAGAGTTGGACACATCAAGGCAAATGGCATTCCTAACAGTAGAAAAACAGGAACAGCTACCTCTCTACTTCTTGGCCTTAACAAAACAGAACCATCTGACAGCAAGAAAAGTTCTGCAAGCCTTGGGCTACATGGCATCCTGCATAATTTTGGTTCCTCATGCCAGACTGCATATGAGAAAACTACAGTGGTACCTAAGGAATTTATGGTCTCAACACAAGCACAGCTTGGAAACCCAGATTCCCATTATTCCATGCCTGAAGCAAGAATTCCTATGGTGGGCTCAGGCTTGTCAATCAAACACAGGATTGCCTTTTCACAGTACTCAACCAAGCCAAACCATCACGACAGACGCCTCTGACCTTGGTTGGGGGGCACACATGCTGGACAAGTGCATACAAGGCTTATGGTCTCAAAACCAGCTGCACCTACACATAAATCTAAAGGAAATTCTGGCAGTAAAACTGGCAATTCAGGCATTCAGACCATTCCTTCAGCAAGGTCTATTGATGATAAGGACAGACAACACCACAGTTATGTGGTACATCAACAAACAGGGAGGCACACACTCGTATCCTCTTTGCCAGATGGCACTGGATCTCTGGAATGTGGCCCTGAGCTACAACATACAGTTAAAAGCAATTTTTGTACCAGGAAAAGAAAACATCCTAGCAGATATTTTAAGCAGGACTACCACGGGTGCCCACGAATGGATGCTGCATCCGGACATCTTCAAAACCATTACAAGAAAATGGGGACTTCCAGAAATAGACTTATTTGCATCCCCACGCAATCACCAACTAAAGAAATTCTGCACAAGGACGTACCACCCACTTGCTTGGAAGGTGGACTCCCTATCCTTCAGTTGGAAAAACCTGACAGCATATGCATTTCCACCACTTCCTTTGATGCACAAAGTGCTATTGAAGATCAAAGAGGACCGTCCAAGGATCATTCTGATAGCTCCAGACTGGCCAAGGCAACATTGGTACCCATTACTGAGGAGCATGTCTCGGAACAAATATGGCCACTACCCTGGTTCCCTTGCTGTTAACACAGAACAACTACAACAATCTGCATCCAAACCTGAAAACTCTGCAGCTGACTGCCTGGAACATTGCATAAGACCAATTAACCCAAATTTATCCCAAAGGGTTAAAGACATTATCCTTGAGGCTCGCAGACCCTCAACAAGAAAAAATTATTCAGCAAAATGGAAAAGATATCTCATTTGGAGTACTGAAAAGGAGAAGATGTGTCACTGGTAAACATAGCCAACATTCTGGAATACTTGGCAGAGCTCTTCCACACAGGCCTGTCCTATTCCTCCATCAAGATTCATGCATCAGCTATTTCAGCAGAATACGACTTGGATCCTCCTGTCTTCTCACATCCTCTGCTCAGACAGTTTCTGAGAGGAATTAAAATGTAAAGCCTCCTAGGAAGCCACCATTACCAGCATGGGACTTGAACTTTGTGCTAGAAAAATTGACACTTCCTCCTTTCGAACCAGCAGCAACAGCAGAATTGCAATACTTATCATGGAAGACTGCTTTCCTGCTGGCAATCACTTCAGCAAGAAGGGTATCTGAACTTCAGGCATTAATGGCAGTGCAACCCTTTCTGATCTTCCATCAAGATAGAGTGTCCATGAGAACAAATCCTTCCTTTATGCCTAAGGTGGTTTCCAGAGTTTCTTTAAATCAGGCTATCCACCTACCTACATTCTTCCCTAACCCACAGAACAGGGGAGAAAGACTGCTACATACCTTGGATGTACATAGACTATTACGCTATTACCTGGACAGGACCAAGGGCAATAGGAAAACTGACCAGCTACTGGTAGTATATGCAACAGGAAGGGAAGGAAAAGCAATTTCAAAACGGACAATCTCCAAGTGGATAGGAAATTGCATTAGATTTTGTTACTCCTACCATGGAAAGAAAACTCCAGAGAACATCAGGCCTCACTCTACAAGGGCAACAGCCACTACCACAGCCTTCTTACGAGGAGTGGCTACCAAGGACATTTTAGAAGCTGCTACTTGGAGCTCCGTGCATACATTTGCCAAGCATTATAATTTACCTTTATACTCTAGATCCCGAGCAGGCTTTGCCACTGCTGTTTTGCAAGGGATCCTAACTACAGCATAACTTTATTTGTCCACCTCCCCCAGTTTGGCTATGGTATTCTACCCATTTGTAAGGACTGCAGATGCATCCTTGAAGGACATAGTACAGTTTTGTACCTACCATAAATGTAGATGTCCGATAGGAATGCATCTGCAGTCAGGATTACCCACCCGCCTTCCCCTCTGTGGTGCTCCTAGGGTATTTGCCCATCTTATAGCTAGCTGGGGGAATCTATTATGGTGTATTTGTTTGTATATATGTACATACATGCTTATTTTTTGTGTTTGCTCTCTACTATTTGGAATTATTGGCATTTATCCAAATTTAGCCTTCCAAGAGGGCACCTGGCATCTGGGGCAAGAAACACTGAGGAAAATGGCGTCAGCTGATGCCTTTATACCCGAATAATTGCAGCTATGACGTCGGGTGATGTGCGACACCAGCCGAGGCCAGACCCAGACTTTGGAATCCGGCCGACCGAAGGGCTGCCTGACGACAGGACAACCCATTTGTAAGGACTGCAGATGCATTCCTATCGGACATCTACATTTATGGTAGGTACAAAACTGTACTTTTCTGCTACTTACACCATGGTAAACCTGTGCCCAAGGGCATTAGGTCTCATTCCACCAGAGCTGCAGCTACTTCAGCAGCCTTTCTCAGAGGAGTACCAACCAAAGACATTCTAGAGGCTGCTACTTAGAGTTCTGTTCACACCTTTACAAAGCATTGCCATTTGCCTCTCTACTCTAAGTCCAGGGCAGGCTTTGCCACTGCAGTGCTGCAGTGCCTTATAGCCGCACCTAATGCTGTTTAGCTCCAGCCTCCCCAACCATAGCTTTGGGATTCTACCCAAATGTAATGACTGCAACAGTGAAACATGAAGAACATAGTACAGTTGTGTACACTTACAAATGTAGATGTTCGAGTGTATTCACTGTTGCAGTCCAGGTTACCCTCCTGCCATCCCCGTCACTCTGAAGTTTATCTTTCCTTCTCTATCTTCTACAACCTATGTGGTGTATTTGCTTGTAGATGAAGGTAAAGTTTATATTGATGCATGTATATATATATATATATATATATATATGTATATATATATATATATATATATGTGTATATATATATATATATAACATACACATGTATATAAAATTTTGCTACCTTTTTGGGGGCACCTGACATTGGGGGCAAGAAAAACTGAATAAAATGGCATCGGCTGCATGTTTTATACCCCTGATGACCTGATGTCATGGAAGAGAACACAGCAACCGATGCAGGACCCAAGACTTTGGAATTCAGGCTGACTGAGGGCACCCTGCCAGCAGATTACCCAAATGTAATGAATGCAACAGTGAATACACTCAAACATCTACATTTATGGTAAGTGTACACAACTGTACTTTTTCAGGATTATGTGGGTGCCTTTTTGATGGTTCTGTTGACTGTTTTATTTTGCTTCAAAAGGGCCATCCCGATGACCTCCATCCTTACTGGTGTTTGCCATCTTTGACCCCTTCCCCTGACCCCTGTGGGCATGGACGTACAAGATTGAAGGACAGGCTCCCTCCTTGTTGCTGCCATTCACTTACAGAATGGAAGAGTCTCTCCTCCAGTCATCTACAGCTCCCCTATGGTGAGAGGATAGCCCTTGGGCTATTGCTTTGTCTTTTCCTCACTTTGTGGGTGCCTCAGTTGAGTTTTTTGCCTTTGCTTCTCCATGATCTGCCCTAGATGTAACTGTTTTCTGGTTTATTGAAGGAGTTGCCTTCACAAGTTTTTTATGGCCTGCTGTGTTGCTTTGAGTCTCAGTGACCATCATTTGGTAAGCCCTTCCTGGACTGATTGCTGGTCCATGGCATAAAGGTCAGGCTTTATTTTTGTTGGGTCTAGGATCCATCATATCATTGGGATTGGGTTTGGCCTGTGGCTTTCACTATCCAGTTGATAGTGTGCCTTGGATTTTACACACCTCAGGATCCATAAAAAAAAAAAATCAGTAAAGCTAGATATAAACAGTGCATTCTTACCATGTCTAATAATTTATGATGAGGGCTTTCCCTGATGAGACAAATTCCTTCTTTCTGTTACCCCAGGTCTTCTAGTGGAGATGAGGATGTGAACTTTTACATTGTTTGTACATGATGTCACAGAGGTCATCATCAGTGTAAGCTGCTCTTTCTGGCTGCTGGAACTCTGGAAAAGGGGTGCTAGACTGTCTTGTGGGGGGGAAAAAGTGTTATTTATTTTATTTATCCAGTGTTGACCAGAGTAGTTCCGTTAAGCTAGTGACCTCTCTTCAAGGGAGACTCAAAGTGGTATTCCTACTACTAGTGGAAATTTGGCAAGGGCATCACGAAACTTCCTTTTATCTTTTTGATAGGTACCATGGGATCTTTTACATCTGTCTGAGCAGTCACCAACACAAGCATATGGGACCTCACTTTAGCATCTTAATTGAAGGATGAAAAATTACCAGTCTGGAACACCATCAAGTAGGGTCCTCATCGCAGAACAGCCATATGTAGTAAGAATGTATCTGTTTCTCCTAATCCTTTTTTTCTTTTGAGTAAAGAAGTAACCTTTAGCTTTTTCCACCTACGTGGCAGTTCAGCCTGTCTTAGTGACATTTGTACCCAGAAGGCCTTCTTAGCCCAGCATACTAGGTGCCATCAGTGGCAGTATATCTGGCCACATTTTTGATCTACTACTTATTCCTATTGTGAACTTGCAAACCTATCCATTATCACTTTAGCCATTTTTCTCTTCTATTTTTTTCTCTCAACCTTTTCACATATGCCATTTACCAAAATAGTCATTTATAATTTTAGCCTCTTACGTTTCTATGAATACCCCATAATTTTTTAATAACTTGCTTGTTGTTCTTTTGACCCATTAATATGTCAAAAAATCTTCCTTGCATGTTTTTATTTGCTTATTTTTCTTCACCAAGCTGACCATTCCCTGATGCTGATACCTCTTTTTGTTTACTGAGTGTCTACCCATCTTTGTGCCGTGGACTTTTTTTGATACAGGTTGGAGCCAGTGAAGAGATTAAGGTGTCCCTGGATAATGTGGTATAAATCCCATGATGTTCTTTATGTTTCACTGTTGCAGTCATCACTTTTGGGTTATCTGCTTGCAGTAGCCCAAAGTCGGCCTGATTAAGAAAGTCTTGGGTCCTGTGTCGGTTGCTGTCCCTTCTTCCATGACATCAGGTCGTCAGGGGTATAAAACATGCAGCCGACGCCATTTTCATCAGTCTTTATTGATGCGCGGTTCCCAAAGCAGACGCCATTTTCATCAGTCTTTATTGCCGCGCAGTTCCCAAAGCAGACACCATTTTCATCAGTCTTTATTGCCGTGCGGTGCCCAAAGCAGAAGCAGTTTACAAGTGCGGGTCGGCCGACTCCTGAAATTTTCATTTTCGGGTTTCAGAACCGAAGTCTTCAACCTAAAGCTAAGTACCCCGTTGGGGAAACTTTTTCTTGCTCCTTACCGATGTCAGTAAAAGTTAATAATTGCATTACTTGTGGAAAGCAAATACCTCAAAGATTTTCATTTGTACTGTATTCCTTGCCTAGGCCCTGACCACAACGTACCGTGCTGTTGGTTTTGTGCTTTATTTAATCAGCGCGCACTCCATCGTCTGTATATTTTTGCCTCAAAATATTTCAGTTCTCTGTTTAATTATCCAGAAATGTCAATTAGCCATCCGACTGCCAGGATTCCAAAAAAACACAAGGCTAAAGACAGAGACAGGCCGCCAAGGTCCAAAACTGCCAACGACGCTTCTCCTAAGCCGGTCACCGGTTCTCCGGTACTCAGTGAGGCACTTTCGCAGCCCCTGATGCCCACTACTTTTGATTCGCAGGCCTCTACTGAGACCCATTCAGAGTCCGGTATGCCACAAGACACTTTAAGTATTGAACCCGCGGATGTCTCTACCTTAGATGGGTCTGGAGCAGGCACCGGCTTCTGATGGTGTTTTCAGGCCTAAAGATTTGTATATTAAACCAACGCCATCTTCAAAACCTAGGCCAAAATCAACTTCTATGTTTAAAAAAACTGACACTTGAGCCACGTGCACAAGCCCCTGTGCCTAAAAAACAAATGATCAAAATGGCTGAGGATTTAATTACCTTGATCAGGGGTTCCCATCCCCCTCCTGCTAAGAGGCCTAGGCAAGGCACTGACTATGAATCATCAGATCAGGTTTCTATTTCTTCTGATTCCTCTTCTGATCAGGAATTATCTATTCCACCTTATTGAGGAATCTGATGCAGAAGATTCCATCCCTTCTGCTTCTCCTCCTGAGGATTTTTCTTTTGGAGAAACTTTGCATACCTTAAGGGAACACTTTCACTGGGAGAGTCAGGATTTCTCAGAATCTAAAAAGAGGCTTAGGGATTTCCTCCTTCTTCCTCAGCATAGGCCTTTGGCTATACCTCCTGTTCTAGACATTGTTGATGTTTTCTCAGAATCCAACATGGCTCCCGATTCCTTGCCTCCGGCTCCTAGTAAGCCAGACTGATATTACAGGGTTCCTGACTCCCACAAATTCCTTTTTAAAAACTCTACTGCTGACCCTGAAGCCATTTCTCAGGGTCCCAAGGGCGTTTAGGCTTCTACTGCTAAAAATTCTACCCCTTCTGATAGAGACTCCAGGGTGCTGGATAGATTGGGTAAGAAGGTTTACACGTCTGCAATCTTGTCAATCAGGGCTTTAAACTGTCAATTTCATATGCTTAAATATCAGCAGCATGTCATGGGCTTACTTAAACAGAAAATTGTTTATTTCTGACTGTGTGGAAAGTAAAGTTGCAAGATTTATTGCATTCAGCTGTACAAGTTGGAAAGCATACTTTGCAATGCGGTTTTGATTACTTGGAGGCCTCTTGCAGGGCCACTGTAACTGGATCTGTGATAAGAAGGCATGCTTGGCTCAAGGAGCCAAATCTGCCTGATCATGTTAAAGCAAAATTGTTGGATATTCCTTTACAACAGGACAGTCTATTTGGTAATGAGGCAGAAGAAGTTTTGAAAAAGGTTGAAGATAAAGCTAAATCTATGCAAACTGTAAAAGATTTCCTACAAGTGCAGCCACCCAGGTTCAGTAGGCAGTGGCCTACTAAGAATTGGTCCTTTGCAGTAACCACCGGAGCCGCTCAGGTCAAACCCAGACACTCCAAAGGCTCCAGGTTTCAGTCACTAGGAACTTACAGAACAAAACAATGGGGTGCTTCTACCTCCAAATCTGGAAGGCACCTTCCTATGGTAAACAGTCTCAATGACTTTCCTCTGCAGTTACCAAGCACTTACCTTTTGGCAGCCCCTTTGGGGGGGGAAATGGCACTTCGTGCATGAAATTGGCAACTAATTACCCAGGACAAGTGGGTTTTAAATATAGTATCCCAGGGATACAGATTTCATTTCCATACATTGCCAATCCCAAACGGATGGCCAGATCTGCCTCCAAATCAGTGGGCAGAGGCCCAGAAACAAGTTATGTCCCTCATGAATATGGGAGCTATTCAACCAGTACCAGAAAAGGAAAAGGGACAAGGTTTTTAATTCAAGACTTTTCCTGGTACCCAGAAAAGACAAATCATGGCATCCAATTCTGGACTTACCCATTCTAAATACATTTCTGGACATTCCAAAATTCAAGATGCTGACTCTACAACAGTTACTGCCTATGCTAGGCAAGGATGCCTGGTTGGTAACTCTAGACTTAAAAGAGGCTTACCTACATATCCCAATCAGGGAATCTTGCAGAAGATACCTCCACTTCAAAGCAGGGTATTTGCATTACCAGTTCTCTGCACTGCCCTTTGGTTTATCTGCTGTGCCCAGGGCCTTCACAAAGTGCCTGGCACCAGTAATTGCATTTTGCAGACAAAGAAACATTCAAATTTATCCTTACCTGGACGATTGTCTAATTCAGGCAGAAAACAAGGACACTCTTCTAAAGCATCTGGCATTTGTAAAAAGGCTTCTAACTTGTCTAGGGTACACCATAAATTAAAAGAAATCACAACTGGTACCCTCTCAAATAATTACATTTCTGATTGCAAGCTTGAATACAACTGCCCAGATGACTTGCATCATGCCAGAAAAACAAATTCAATTGATGACTTCATGCCAGAAAAACAAATTCAATTGATGACTTACTTCAAACAAGTGGCCACAAAAACCCAGCTATCTGCAAGACAAATTCTGCAGGCCTTGGGGTTCATGGCTTCCTGAATTTAATAATTCCATATGCAAGACTGCATATGAGGAAACTTTAATGGTACCTAAAAAGCTTATGGAGTCAACATTGTCACAGCCTGGAAACAATGATTTATATCATTCCTTGCCTGCAGCAAGAGTTTCTATGGTGGGCAGGGGCCTGTCACCAAAACAAGGGACTGTCATTCATTCCACCCCCTACCACCCAAACCCTGACTACAGACGCATCAGATTATGCTTGGGGGGGGGCACATTTGGTAGGGAGATGCATTCAGGGCCAATGGAGCCCAAATCAAATGCACCTACATATCAACCAGAAAGAGATGCTAGCTGCACAGAATGCTCTGACAGCCTTAAATTACTATCTTCATCCAGGACAACTACTGATAAAGACAGACAACACAACAGTCATATGGTACATAAGCAGGGGGTACCCATGCCTACCCCCTTTGCAGACTAGCCATGGCCTTGTGGAACACGGCCTTGACATACCAAATACCTCTACAAGCTCGATTCCTGCCAGGAAAGCAAAATACTCTGGCAGACAAACTAAGCCGAAATCTTATGGACCCACATGAATGGAAACTGGTTCCACAAATCTTCAGCATGTTGACATGTAAATGGGGGAGCCCAGACACATCTTTTTGCCTCACCCCAAAACTATCACTTGGACAAATTCTGCACAAGAATTCATCACAAAACAGCTTGGAAAGTGGATGCTCTATCCTTCAGCTGGAAAAGCCTATCAGTGTATGCCTTTCCCCCTCTGCCTCTGCTCTCCAAGGTCTTACTAAAAGTCAGACAGGAAAAGCCAAAAATGATTCTGATTGCTCCAGACTGGCCTCGCCAACACTGGTACCCGCTCCTACGCAATATGTCACACCTTCTTCCATGGTACCTGCCTCAGTCACCTTATCTACTGTCTCAGCAGAACTATCAAATTCTGCACACTCGGCTCCAAACTCTGAATCTTGCAGCATGGCTAATCAACTAATTTCACCAGTTACATCTCTCAGCAAACCTGTGATGGATGACATTTTGGAGGCTAGAAGGCCTAGTACTAGAAAATCTTATGCTGATAAATGGAAAAGATTCTGTGCCTGGAACCAAGCACAAGGAATAAGCACAGCAATGCACAATGTTCCTCAGATTATGCAGTATTTAACTGAGATGCTTCACAAGGGCCTATCTTTTTCTTCCATAAAAATCCATGCCTCTGCCATTTCAACTCATTACAACACAGAGCCTCCCCTCTTTTCTCATCCCCTGCTAAAGCAGTACCTCAGAGGGGCCAAAAATTTAAGACCTCCCAGGAGAGCACCAACTCCTGCATGGGACTTCAATTTTGTGTTGGAAAAACTCACCCTACCTCCTTTTGAACCAGCTGCTACGGCAGACTTAAAATTTCTCTCTTGGAAGACAGCTTTTTGTTTAGCAGTCACTTCAGCTAAAAGGATTTCAGAACTACAGGCTCTCGTGGCATTGGAGCCTTTTATTATCTTTTACCCAGACAGGGTGGCTGTCAGGACCAATCCGTCCTGTATGCCTAAAGTGGTATATAGTGTGGCTCTTAATCAGGCCATTCATCTGCCAACCTTTTTTCCATATCCACAGAACAAGGGTGAGCGGATTCTGCATTCATTGGATGTACACAGACAACTAAGATTCTACTTAAACAGGACAAAATCTCTTAAGAAAATCTGAGCAATTACTGGTGGCATTTGTTGCAGGGTCAGAGGGAAAGGCTATCTCAAAGCAGACTATTTCAAAATGGATAAGCCATTATATTCGTTTCTGCTGCATGCACCATGGTAAACCTGTCCCCAAGGGGATCAGATCCCATTTCACTAGGGCTGCATCTACTTCTGTAGCCTTTCTCAGAGGAGTTCCTACCAGAGACATTCTAGAACCTGCTTCCTGGAGCTCAATTCATACCTTCACCAAACATTACCATTTACCTCTCTTCTCTAAATCCAGAGCAGGCTTTGCCACTGCTGTGCTGCAGGGCCTTATAGCTGCTCCTAATGCTGTATAATTCCATCCTCCCAACCATAGCTTTGGGATTCTACCCAAATGTAATGACTGCAACAGTGAAACACAAAGAACCTAGTACAGTTGTGTACACTTACCATAAATGTATATGTTCAAGTGTATTCACTGTTGCAGTCCTGGTTACCCACCCGCCAGCCCCCTGTTTTTCTCTTACTATGCCTCTTCTTTCTTTTACTATGCTCAAAAGCCTTTTTGGTGTATTTGCTTTTATTTGGAGGTATATTTCTTGTGTTCTAAATTACATGCATATATATATATATATATATATATATATATATATATATTGCTCCCCATTTGCGGGGCACCTGACATGGGGCAAGAAAAACTGAAGAAAATGGCGTCGGCTGCATGTTTTATACCCCTGACGACCAGACATCATGGAAGAAGGGACAGCAACCGAGGCAGGACCCAAGACTTTGTTAATCAGGCTGACTAAGGGCAACCTGCCAGCAGATTACACAAATGTAATGACAGCAGCAGTGAATACACGCGAACATCTACATTTATGCTAAGTGTACACAACTGTACTTTAATGGTTCTGTGCTCAGAAGGCATGCTTGGCTTAAGGAGCAATCTTTACCTGATCATGTTAAAGCTAAATTGTTGGATGCTTCCTTAAATCAGGACCGGCTGTTTGGCAACAAGGCTGAGGAAGTGCTTAAAAAGATGGAAGATAAAGCTAAATGTATGCAAACTGTTAGATTTCTTACAAGTTCAGCCTCCTAGATTTAGTAGGCACTGGCCCTCTAAGAGTTGTTCCTTTCCAGCCTCTTCAAGGTCTTCTAAAGCCAAACCCAGACGTAGCAGAAACCCCAGGTTTCAGTCCCAGGGGACACACAAGACTAAGCAGTGGGGGGGGGGGTTCTGCATCCAAATTGGGGAGTAGCAAGACTCCCCCCTATGGAAAACAGTCTCAATCACTTGCTTCTAAAACTTCCAAGCACTTCCCAACTGAATGCTCCTTTAGACGGAAAGATTGGTCTGCAGGCCAAAAACTGGGAACTCGTTACCCAGGACAAATGAGTTGTAAATATAGTGTCCCAAGGATACAGATTTCACTTCCAGACCTTACCAACACCAAGCGGGTGGCCAGATCTACCCCCAAATCAGTGGGCAGAGGCCCAAAATCAAGCACACACTCTCTCAAGCATGGGGGCTATTCAGTTGTTACCAGAAGAGGAAAAGGGATAAGGGTTCTATTCGAGACTTTTCGTGGTACCCAGAAAAGGCAATACATGGCATCCTATCCTGGACCTTTCTACTCTAAATACCTTTCTGGTGATTCTAAAATTCAAGATGCTGACTCTTCACCAGTTGCTTTGTATGCTAGGAAAATATGCATGGTTGGCAACACTAGACTTAAAAGAAGCATACCTGCACATCCCTATCAAGGAGTCTTGCAGAAAATATCTACGCTTCAAAGCAGGCTACATGCACTATCAGTTCTCTGCACTGTCCTTTGGCTTATCTACTGCACCCAGGGTATTCAGAAAGAGCCTAGCTCCAGTCATTGCATTCTGCAGGCAAATAAATATTCAAATATACCCATATCTGGACAATTGTCTAATGCAGGCAGAAAGCCAGGACATACATTTGAATCATCTGGCCTTTGTTCAAAGGGTACTGACCTGTCTGGGGTACACCATAAACAAAAAGAAATCACAACTGGTACCCTGTCAACAAATTATATTCCTGGGAGCAATCTTGAATACAGCTTCTCAGATGGCTTTCCTCACTCCAGAGAAACTGATTCATTTGACAACCTACTTCAAACAAGTGGCCACAAAAACCCAGTTATCTGCAAGGCAAATACTGCAAGCCTTGGGATTCATGGCTTCCTGCATTCTTGTAATTCCATATGCAAGCTTGTATATGAGGAAACTACAGTGGTATCTCAAAAGCCTATGGTGTCAACATTCACAGGATGTAGAAGCAATTATTCCTATCATACCTTGCCTACGCCTAGAGTTCCTTTGGTGGGCAGAGGCCTGCCACCAAAACAGGGGACTACCATTCACACTACCCCCTGCCACCCAAACCTTAACCGACGCATCAGACTGCATGGGGGGCCCATCTGGCAGGGAAGTGCATTCAGGGCAAATGGAACCCAAGTCAAATGCACATGCATATCAATCAAAAAGAAATGTTAGCTGTACAGAATGCTCTGACAGCCTTCAAGGACCACATTCTTCCAGGACAACTAATGACAGACAGACAACACCACTGTTATGTGGTACATAAGCAGGGGGGGTACACATTCGTACCCCCTCTGCAGACTAGCCATGGCATTGTGGAACACAGCCCTGAGCTATCAAGTACATGTACAAGCTCAATTCCTGACAGGAAAACTAAATACACTGTCAGATGAGCTAAGAAGAAACCTCATGGACCCACACAAGTGGAAATGGAACCAAGGATTTTCAACATGTTGACAAGCAAATGGGGGAGCCCAGGTATAGACCTGTTTGCCTCCCCCCAAAACTATCAGTTGGACAAATTCTGCACAAGAACTCCCAACAAAAAAGCTTGGAAAGTGAATGCTCTGTCCTTCAGCTGGAAAAAACTATCAGTTTATGCCTTTCCTCCTCTGCCTCTGCCAAGTACTACTAAACATCAAACAAGACAAACCAAGGATGATTTTGATTGCACCAGACTGGCCATGCCAACACTGGTGTACCCCCTGTAGTGCAGTGTGTCACTGTGGGCCCCATGGCACCTGCCTCAGACTCTTACTCTATTGTCTCAGCAGGCGAACCAAATTCTGCATCCTCAGCTTCAAACACTGAATCTAGCAGCCTGGCTAATTACATAATTTCTCCTTTAGCATCCCTCAGTAAACCAGTGATGGATATTTTAGAGGCAAGGAGGCCTAGTACCAGCAAGTCTTATGCTGAAAAATGGAAAAGATTCTGTGCCTGGAACCAATCTCAAGGGATGAGCACAACAGTGCCCAATTTACCTCAGATTTTACAATACTTAACTGAGATGCTTCATAAGGGCCCGTCTTTCTCCTCCTTCAAAATTCATGCCTCAGCCATCTCAGCTCATTATATCACGGAACCACCCCCTCTTCTCTCATCCACTCCTTAAGCAGTTCCTCAGAGGGGCCAAAAGTCTATGACCACCCAGGAGTGCTCCAACTAGCCTGGGACCTCAACTTTGTATTGGAAAAGCTGTCCCTTCCTACTTTCGAGCCAGCTGCCACTGTGGCCTTAAAATTCCTTTCTTGGAAAACAGCTTTCCTTTTAGCAATCACTTCAGCAAGAAGGGTATCTGATTTACAGGCTCTCATGGCAGTGGAGCGTTTCATCATCTTTCATGCGGACAGGGTGTCCCTCAGGACCAATCCCTCCTTCATGCCCAAGGTGGTATCCAGTGTGGTCCTTAATCAGTCAATACATTTGCCAACCTTCTTTCCTAATCCACAGAACAAAGGGGAACGGATTCTGCACTCCTTAGACGTGCACAGACAGCTTTGATTCTACTTGGACAGGACTAAACCTCAAAGGAAATCTGATCAACTGCTGGTGGCATTTGCTGCAGGGGCAGAGGGGAAGGCTATTTCAAAGCAAACCATTTCCAAATGGATAGGCTATTGCATTCATTTTTGCTACAAACACCATGGAAAACCTATCCCACAGGGGATCAGACCCCACTCTACCTAGGCTGCATCTACCTCTACAGCCTTTCTCAGAGATGTCCCTACCAGGGACATTCAAGAAGCTGCTACCTGGAGTTCTGTACATACTTTCACTAAGCATTACCATCTGCCAATTTTCTCTAAATCCAGAGCTGGCTTTGCCACTGCAGTCTTGCAGGGCCTTTTAGCTGGTCCTAATTCTATTTAAATTCCTCCTTCCATCCTTAGTTTTGGGAATCTACCCAAAAGTGATGACTGCAACAGTGAAACACGAAGAACATAGTACAGTTGTGTACACTTAAATGTAGATGTTCGAGTGTATTCACTGTTGCAGTCCTGGTTACCCTCCCTCCAGCCTCTACTTTCCTTTACTATCTTCAAAAGCTTTTTGGTGTATTTGCTTTTTTGTTGGAGGTATAACCTTGTATATTTATAGATTTAATTGCTTCCCATTAAGGGGGCACCTGACATTTGGGGCAAGAAAAACTGATGTAATGGCATCGGCTGCATGTTTTATACCCCTGACGACCTTACGTCATGGAAGAAGCGACAGTAACTGAAGCAGGACCCAAGACTTTGTTATTCAGGCCAACTGAGGGCTACTGCAAGCAGATAACCCAAAAATGATGACTGCAACAGTGAATACACTCTAACATCTACATTTATGGTAAGTGTACACAACTGTACTTTTTATTTCTATGCTGACCCTGTCTTGTGCATGCCCAACAACTCTCCTGAATGGACTTTCAAAGGGTGATCAGCACTGAACTGATTCTCACTTCTGTAATACGCTGAAGTCAGCAAGCCATACCACCCATATGTGGAAGTGTTCTGCAGATTGTGTGCTCCTACACACTCCCCTGCCAGCACCTGAGCCACTAATTGAACCCAGGTCACCTGTGCCATACTTATTCCTCTAGGCCAAGGTGCTGGCTGTCCTTGCATTTTTAACCATTAGCAATTTGCTTAGCAGTTTCATTTTTTTTTTTTTTTTTGCCAGTGTCCCTGCAAACCAAGCCTTCCCTTATGGAGCTATAGCCCATTTGTTCCACTGTATTGGGTATCCCAGCTTGCGGGTGAGAACAGAAACCATCTTTCAGGGAGCCATGCAAACGTTTGTGCCTTTGCCAGTAGTGGCAATGAAGGTATTATTGATTTGGCCTTAAACTATCCCTTGGACTAGTGACGTACAACTTGCATCACCACAGGGACCACTATATTACACTCCCAAACACCTACATTTGAAGCCTTTTGTTGTGTGACCTAGTGCACCCCAGGACTGCCCCTATGCATCTTCACCCCTTTTTCAGGGATTGATGCATTAGACCTTCCTGCCCCCCCCCACCCTTTTTTAAGGATAGATATGTTTCTCTTTCCCATGTCATCTCCAACAGATACATTTTAGACTTTTTAATCACCTCATTCCTTTCTTTTGTGTCTTGTATTGAGGTGCCTCCTTGCCTGACTATGAATGTACAGAGTAGTATGGTATGGCAGCATTTGGTTGCTGTTGCTTTTAGTATTGGAAGTTGACATCTTTAAGTTCAATATTTCAAGAACTGTAGTATTATTTCAAACAATTGCTAAGTTTGGATGTGAAGACGCTTCTGTTACAGAATTTTTCAGATTGAGTGGCTCTATTTGTTTTCCATCATTTACAGTTTAACTTCTTCCTCAGCATTCTTACTTATTTTTATGGCATTTTGCTGTTTAACTGGGTAAGCCCACTGGACACTACAGTCCCTTTTTATGGGTAAGCAAAGAGCAGTATCAAGTTATGTGCCTTCCTCAGTTGCATAGTTTTTAAGTAAACTTAAGATAATTAGCAGCTCTTTGTTTAAATCTTTTGAATTTAATTGCCAGACTACACTGGTTTTGGCTTTTCATTGTTTTATTTTATTAGGATGTTAAGATTTTTATTTACTCATGGTGAGCGCTGTGCTAGTTTGATGTCCTTCCATATCATTGTTGCAGTATTCTTTACAATGGGGATCCCCTGCCAAGGGCAGCTCAACATCTGGTCAGTATACCAAAGCCATTTGGTTGTAAACGGTACGCCGTATGTTAAACATATGCTCCCCTGGCATGGCATTAGGGCATAAAGGTGAGTCTGAATATACCATCCTCAGAACTACTTTGCCGCCAGTCCAAATGCCATCTTCAATCGTCTTGTCTGAACACCCATTCGTCTGCTGGTTCTACCACTTTCAGATAAGTGCCCCATTGGGGGTTTTGATTTTATTTACCTTACATTTGTCTTGGAATCTGGTTGTTGGGTTTCTTGTCATCCAGAAAAGGGAAATGCCAGTGTAGGAGATTCCCCATAAAGATCATGAACAGTGTTTTTTCTGTTTAGGTGCTTCTCACAACCATATGTCTTGCGAGATTTGTTGGTCCTTTGTCCCTAAGAGATTTAGGTGTCGGTTTTCCCTAATGATTTATCTTGAAAACCAGTGACTTAAATTGTTGTGTAAGGATACCATGGAAGGATCTTCCTGGTCTGAGGATCAGCCTTCTATGAAGAATGCCAGGAAAGGTCAGTCTGATTCTTCAGCTGTACTGCCTCCACTGGACTTATCTCTTGAGGCTGCTGAAAGCCTGGAGGAGCATCTGGTTTCTTTCTCTGATGCCTGTGCTATGACCACTTTGGAGGTTTGCATGGACCTCGTGCTACGCACGTCTGTGGAGGTTTTGGAGCTGTCCACCTCAAATGTACAGAGGGAACCAAGGCTGGTTATTACTGAAGAACCTAGGGGTGTTCCTCAAATTTTAGTTTGAAGAGGTCCCAAGTAGCATTATTGATTGGTGTCAGGGGACAGAGCCTCCAAAATTTTTCAAGGCTGACATCCCACTCAAAAATAAGCAGAACATTTAATACATTTCTCCTGCTCCCAAGGATCCGCAGAGTGAATGGCAGAACTTCATTCAAGGCTTGTTTAATGCCCTTATAGCTCTCAAGCCACCACAGGGTATTTCTGTTCCTGCCCCCCAGTCTTCTACCCCCCCTTAAGAGGCCTTGGGAACAGGATACTTCCAAAGGGGAGGATGCTGATTCTGATGAAGATTCCCTGACTTACTCCTCCCAGATTCCTTCGCCACTGGACTGTGGTTCTGAGTAAGAAGAGTCTGTCGATCCTGATTCTCCTTTTGAGGAGATATGATTTGGTGATGCAGTTTTCAGAAAAATGGAAATTTTCAAACAGGGCTGTGCTCAAGAGTCTGATGCTCAGAAGAGGTACAATGAGCTTTTACAAATAGTCTCCTTTGTCCCCATGCAGTTCCTCCAGTTCTCGCTGTCTTGTTGGATGCTTTTTCTACTGCTGCTTACGCTCCTGATTCTCAACCCCCTGCTCTCAAAAAACCCTGATAGGTTTTATAAAGTGCCTGATGACTGCAAGTTTCTATACAATTGTCTTTCTGCTGACCCTTCTGTGGTGTCATTGGCTTCTGATAAGCTTCCCAAATTATTGCCATCTGATAAGGATAGCAGAACCATGGCAAGACTGGGTAAGAAGGTGTATACGTTTGCAATCCTAGCCTTTAGGGCTGTTAGCTGTCAGCTGTCAGATGTACATGACTAGGTATGTTTTGGATTTTCACACACAAACCTGTCAAGCTATTTCTGATCTCCCCGATTCTGAGGGGAAGGCCTCTTTGCATGGGACATCCTACCAAATCGCTCACCATTCCCATTAAATGCAGCTATGAAGCAGCTGATGCTTCATCTAGGGCTGCTGTTTTTGGATCTTCTTTGAGGAGTTATTCCTGTCTCAGACTTCAGCCTTTACCTGATGATATCAAGGCTAAACTGATGGATGCTCCTCTGGATAACAAAACATTTGTTTGGTGCTGCTGCAGAGTTGTTTAAGCCCCTGCAAGAAAAGGGCAAGGTCTTCCAGCAGCTGAAGCATATTTTTGTTTCAACTGAGCCCAAGTTTCAGAGGAATTATCCTAATAAGCCTGCCTTTGTCCTTAGTCTTGCCCTCCTCCCAGAGGTAAAAAGGGTGGTAAAAGGGCTTCCTCTGCTAAGGCTACCTAAACTCCTTCTACTCAGAAGCCTCCTTTTCCTCAACAACCAGGTACTTTCTGACTATCCTCTTCTCAGTCGCATTCTTCTTTCTCTGCATGTTTCCCTATTCCTTCCTAATTGGGTAAAAATCATCCAAGACTCCTGTGTTTTTTTCCATAATTTGCCAGGGTTATTACATGGCTTGGAAATCTTTTCTCCCATTTTTGGGCATTCCTTAGCCTCCTCAGGAAGAATTGCCCTTTTTCCAGAGGTGCTTCAGGGCCTGCTAGCTCAAGGAACAACTCCTCACAGGAGGAAGGGGTTTTACTCCAGAATGTTCTTGGTCCCCAAGAAAGAAGGCACCTGGAGACTCATTCTGGATCTTTCTCAGCTAAACACCTTCTTGAAAGTACCTTCCATTCAGATGCAATCCCTTCAGATCTTGTTTCCTTTACTTCCTCAGGCTTTTGTAGTTTCCCTGGATCTCAAGGATGCTTATCTACACATTCCTATTCATCACTTTTTCAGGAAGTTTTTAAATTTCTCTGTTACTTCCTGGTATTTTCAGTTCTCTGCTTTGCCTTTTGGCCTCCCTGCTGTTCCAAGGGTCTTCACTAAATGCTTGGCTCCTCTGATTGCTTTCTGCAGGCTAAGGGGATGTAGGTTTTTCTTTATCTGGACAACCTGCTTATTCAGACCTCATCTCAAGAGATCTTACTTCACCATCTACACTTTACCATTTCTCTCCTGCAAAGCCTGGGGTTTACAGTAAATTTTCAGAAGTCATTCCTGACCCGACTCTTTTTCAGGAAAATGTTTTTCTGGGTGGCAGGATCCAGCCTGTTCCAATGCTGGTATCCCTGCCTCCTCCCAAGGCCTTAACTCTCATTGCTTTCATTCAGTCCCTTCTTCCTTTGGCTTCAATAATAACCAGATAATTTGAGGGTTCTGGATTACATGGGTGTCACCATTCTCATGCTACCTCTAGCCAAGCAAGAGAAAGCTTCAGTGGTTTCTAAAGTCAGTTTGGCTTCAACATTCCCATTCTTTAGGTTTAGTTTCTTTGATTCTGTGCCTCAAGCTGGAACTTTAGTGGTGGAGTCATCAGTTGTCCGTCAACCCAGGGCTTCCTTCTCAACCTCCAGTCCCCTCTCAGGATCTTTTCATGGATGGCTCAGGCATGGGATGGGAGGCCTCTTTCGGCCCACTGAAGGTACACAGGGCCTCTGGTTGCTTTGACAAAAAAAGACCACATCAGTATCAAACAGATGAGAGCTCTTCTGCTGGCTCATCAGGCTTTTCATTCTCTCTTTCTTCAGGGACGCCTCAAGATTCTCACGGACAATACCACAGAGATGTGGTATGCCGACAAGGTTGTATCTCCTATGCAGGTTAGCCCTTCAGGTTTGGGAGTTATCAGGATGCTTCACAGGGATGTTTATGGACATTGTCCACCAATGGGGTACTCCTCAAATAGATCTATTTGCCTCCCCTCTGAACAGAAAACTTCCTCAATTTTGTGCCAGAGTCCCATACCCTGTGTATTGGAAGGTGGTAGCCCTCTCTGTTTCTTGGAAGTGGAGGTTTCTTTATACCTTCCCCTCCTTATCCTCTCCTTCTGAAAGTCCTGTTCAAGATAAAACAAGGTTGGTCCCAAAATCTTGCTGGTGACTTCCTTTTGGCCCAGACAGCATTAATTCCATTTTTTTCTGCATCTTGCAAAGGGCAGTTATCACAGGTTACCTCACAGGGTGAACCTACACAAGACTAGGGATATCTCATCCATCCCCACCTCTCCACACTTCAACTGACACTGTGAGTGATAGGGTTTTGATCCCTTACAGACACCTTTTTTCTGAGGATGTGCTTCTGGTCCTACAAGAGGCCACAAAGCCCACTACTAGGAAATCTTACTTATCCAAATGGTAGAGGTTTTCTGTTTGGTGTCTTTCTTGTATCCTGTATCCACTTACTGTGGATGTTCCTTTGGTTTTTGTCATATTTGTGTGAATTGTTCAGTACTGGGTTGGCCTATTCTGTTGAGGGCCACATATCAACTATCTATGCTAGTCTCCTGTGACTCCACCTTTAGCCTTTCGATTTGAGACCAAACAGTTTCTTAAAGGCATCAATCACATTAGGCCTCCCAGGAAGCCTACTCCTCCTTTCTGGGACCTTAATTTTGTTTAAGAAAAATTGACTCTGGCTCATTTTAAGCCTGCTGTTTCAGCTTCCTTATAGCATTATTTGTGGAAGACTTGTTCTTTTACCCCTTACTTCTGCCATATGGGTGTCTGAGCTTAAAGCCCTTATGGCTGTTCCTCCTTTTTTAGTTTTCCATAAGGACAGGGTGTCCCTTTTAAGGGGTTTTCCCAAGGTAGATAATATTCTGTGAACGCATTCAGGGGCTCTCCCATCTGGGATAGCTATAAAGATAAGACAAAACTGATCTGCACTTAGAAGCACAGGCTGCACCATGCATCTTAGCATGAATAACCTTTCTTTTAGGTTAACTCAAGTCTGTATGGCTGTCAGTTTGGGACTTTTTCTCCTATGGGGGGGGGGGGTAAAATTTCAATATTTGAAGCTGTACATAGTTTTGTGTGTTAGTATTGCATTAATAAGTTTTAGGGGTGTATTGGTGGTGTGTTGAACAACTGTGTAAAAGTTCAAACAGTGTATGGATGTAACACAAAAGTTGGAGCTAGACATTTAACAAAGAGTGTCAATAACCTTTTAATACAATGATGCTTTCTTTAATGTCTTTAAATTACCTCACAGATAAATACAGAGTAGTGAACTATATTAAAAAATGTAGAGTACAAATAGCTGTGTTACAAGAGATGCACACAGAAAGAACTGAACATGTGAATTTGATAGAGAGGTTTTCAGGATGATTATTTAGTGGAACACCTGGGACAAAAGAAAAGGAGTACTTATATTAATTGCAAGAGGAGCTCCAATAGTGATAAAAAAGTTAGTAATGGCAGATTTATAGTGTTAAGAGGTTACTGGCAAGGGAGGAGGTTTACATTGCCCTGTATTTACATTCCACCTAAAACTGCTATAATGCAGTTAAATTCTGGGATTAATGATCAGTTTTCATCAAGGAATATTACTTATAGGACTGGAATTTGACTTGCAGTGTGAAGATGTGTCTGGGGGCCGAGAAGGGCAAATAAAACAAAGGGTAGATTTATGAAGACCTTTATGAAAATATTAGGAGTGGGAGATGTGAATTCAATAATAGAAGTTCAGAGTGAATTTACATATTCCCCAAGATATAAAAACTGGACTAGGCTAGACAGAATTTACATTTCCCAGGAAAATGGGCTTTTAATTGAAGGTCTTGATACTCGCCCAATAATTGTTTCAAATCATGTGCCAATAGTAGCTAAAATAAAAGCATAGAGTAATGACAAAAATGAGACTTGATGCTTTTCCATCAATCTGTTGAAAAGAAAGGAATTTAAGGAATGGGTAGTGGAGATTATTCAGGAGCTGTTGGAGAGGATAGAGATTTCTTCTGAAAATATAGCTAGAGAGTGGGATAAAATTAAGTTTGAGTTTATAGATAGGGTGGAAATAAAATAATGTAAGCTATGGTTAAAACAATTATTTAGAAGAACTGACAAATGTTCAAGTATTGCAGAAGGGGGAATCTCATAGAACAAGAAGAGGATCAACTGCAGAATGCTGGGCAGAAGATAAGGGATTGCCTCGATAATATGCACAAGCTTATAAAGATTGCTGTAAAGCAACTGTATTTTTGATAAAAACTTTTAGCACAATGTCTCAGGCAACATAAAGTAGAAAGGGCTGTCACCAAACTTGGGGAGCCTCTTAACAAGAAGGTAACAAGAGATCCTATAGAGGCATTAGAAATATTTAAAAAGTTATACGAGTCTCTATAAAGCAGAGAAATATGAAAATCAAGAAAAGATGCAAATGGAAATGTTTATGGAAAAATTAAGTATGCCAAGGTTAGAGGTAGATGATAATGGTTAGGATAGGAGAAGATGAGATAAAAATTGTGATGCATAACCAATCTACAGAAAAGCCCCCAGGAATAGATGGTATTGCTGTGGAATTTTGGAAGATGGGAGGAAAGAATTATAATAAAGAGCTGGAAGGTTTTGTTTAACAGTATCTTAAGAGGAGAAGTACCACCATCTTGGAAGAAAGGAGTGGTAGCTTGTAATACCTAAAGAGGGTAAAGCTCCGTCAGATCCAGCTTCATACAGGCCCATTTCAATACTAAACCATGATTATAAAGTGTTCATGTCTATAATGACTAAAAAGAATGGCAAAAGTAATGCCAGAACTGATGGATCTGGATCAGTGTGGTTTTGTGGAATGGAGACAAACATTTGACAACATTAGCACAACATTGCTGATCCAGAGGATAGCAGACAGAAAATACCATTGTTGTGGATGGGTCTTGATACAGAGTAAGATGAGACTTTGAGAATGGCAATGGAAGCATTTACATTTCCTGAAAAAAATTATAAGGTTGGTTAGGAGGATATATGAGGGATTATAGGTGAAAATTAAAGTGGGTGGGATCCTCTCTGATAATTTCTGCTTGAGCAGAGGAGCCAGGCAGGGGTGTCGTCTTTCCCCTGTATTATTTGCATTATATTTAGAAACATTGGCAAAGAAAATAAGAGATTCAGAAATTCAAGGATATAATTGGTATGGTACTGAAGAAAGCCTGGCTTTAATTGCAGATTATATTTTATACCTGAAAAAGGCATTACAGTGTTATGAAACATTTTGAAACCATTTCTGATATTTTTGGGATACAAATTTAATGAAGCTAAACAAATGCAATAGTGGTAAATTATGTACCCACACATGATCTGGTTCAGAAATACCCGTATTTATGGGGACATGATAAAATGATGCCTTTAGGAGTATGGATTTAAAACGAATCTAGTATCAGCTGTGGATATGTGGAAAGACTAAACAAAAGATAATACAAAAACTGAGAAAATGGAAGATTTGTTACATGAATATAGATAGTAAGCTACAAGCAGTTAAAATGTTTTTAGTCTTGTACACAGGTCAGGCATATTTTTATCAGCCAGAGGAGAATGTGAGTAGCAATCAATAAAGACCTGAAGGACTTTATCTGGGAGGTGAAGACTGCAAGAGTCAAGCGGGATAAGTTGATTTTTCCAGTAGAATAGGGCAGATTTGGATTACCCAATTTGAAGGGGGTATTTCAGAGCTACACAGTAAAGACACTTATATAGCACACTATATAAAACTATAATTCAGAGTGGAAATGGATGATGATGAAACAGGGAAGAAACTCAAGAAACAAGGAGAGACTAGGAGTTTGGACGCAGGCCTTTAAGGAGAATAACTATAATCATACGGAATATTATATCCATAAAGTAGCAGAATGTATTCTAAGAACAAAACCAACATGGGAATGGAAAAAGGCGATTCTGCTGATAGGGATGACTGCAACTAGATAATATGCAAGAGGGGGCTGGAATTTATTGGAGGAAACTGGCAAAGGAACCAAGGTATTGGGAGCAAATAACTGGAGAGAGAAAGATGATAGAATGAGAAGACGCCAAGTATTTATTTGAACTTCAGGTTAGAGACTGCCTTTCCCATCAGGGGACTGATATCGGAGTATAGGCAAAGAGAAAGAAACAGGGTTCTTCTAAATGAAAGAGCAGCCCTGGTAGAGTTTTTAATAGATTCCAGAACAGAAGCTGCCATTAAAGAGGAATACTTAGAGTATATAAAATATTGCATTATAACTATAAGAATCAATCGGGGGAGGTAGAAAGGATTGGGAAGAGAGTTTGGATAAGCAATTCACAAAGAAACAATGGGAGGATGTATATATGTCTCCTAAATATGCAAAAAAGTTTAGAAGATTTAGGATTTTTGCCTGGAAATGTTTGCATAGATATCTTTATACCCCAAGTAGACTGCAGAGGATTTTCCCTCAGGCAGACAGCATATGTTGAAAGCGTGAAGGGGAAAGAAAGAGGTCATTGGGAACATATTTTCTGGGAGTGCAGTGAGTTGGCAGACTTTAGGGATTCCCAGCGAGATGGACTGTCGGAGTTGCTGGATAGGCAGATTGGTCTGATGAGGGAGATGACTTTTCTGAGCTATGATACAGAATCCGAGCTGCCTAGACATGGTAAGGCCCTGCTGTATCTAATAACGGTGGCTGCCAAAAAAGGCAATTACTAGAAAATGGAAATCAAAATCTGCACCAACTATACTGGAAGTAGGGAACATAGTAACAGAAAGGTCAGTAGCAAATTACATAGGAAAAAAAATTGGAATTGTGGGAATGATGCATACAATGGAGGAATGAGGTTTAAAAGGTGGCAGGACTTAAATGAGCTATGTAATGTTTGAGTGAGCAAGATTGGGTAGATTATAAGTGATGTATGATGTTTGCAACTGGGAGTGTGTCAGTATGGTTTGTGATGAAAAATGCTTGCAACTAGGATTGTGTCGGTGTGTTTTTTTTTTTTTAAATTTATATAATTGTATGATTGCCAATGTAGTACGTGGTGGTTTAATAAAGATGCTTGTTTAAAAAAAAAAAAGGCAAGAAATGAATAATTTATATAATATTGCTTAGGTTATATGATATACAACAGTATATGTCAAGTATAATGTTTACTATAGTTAGCAAGTAAAACACTACGGTGAATGGTTTTAAATTCAGCAGCACAGTCAGGAAAACCAAATAATCAAATAAAACCACTGGAAACCACAACACAACACGTCTCCTTTAATGTGCAAAGTCAGACTTTTCCCAAGAGGCTTCTTCGGGCAATAAATAAAAACATGAGACATAAAATTGTATTTAAGTAATTCATAAAACACATGACAGGAAATGAATTCATTAAATTATTAAGCTTGCTCAAAAAGGCACTTGATTAAAGATTTTAAAGTAAAAGTACAATTTAATCCTGGTGGAAAATGCGCTCTAAACCTAAGTATCCATCACATTTCCTCATTCTCTGTAAGCATCTTTATATCACCACCATGCACTGGTGAATATATAACCTTTAAAATCACAAATGTAAAACTCTGCATTCCACGTTTTTCAGATATATGTTTGTACAATGCATTAGTACTTCTTTTAAATATCCAGTATTAGACTGTAATTTTGTTTTAAAAGCTTATGGTAACTGTAATACACACAATCTAGTATATATTGCATTATGTGTAGCATGCAAGGGCTATTACATAGGAATGACTAATAGGAAACAAAGAGCGTATAGGTGATCATCTTTCAGAAATTAGACTGAACATAAGTACTAATGCATTGTACAAACATATATCTGAAAAAGCGTGGTGGTGATATAAAGCTACTTAAAGAGAATGAGGAAATGCAGTGGATACTTAGGTTTAGAGCACATTTTCCACTGGGATTAAATGCGGTAGTGGTGCTGAGGTAGCGTTGTCGCCTCACAGCAAGATGTCCTGTTCGATTCTCAGTTAGAGCATCTTCTGTGTGAAGGCATGCGTGAATGAGCGTGCCTTTGTTGAAGGTTGTGCGTCAGGGCTGGTAACTCGGCATGTAAAAATCCACTACCAAACATTAGCGGACTGGAGTTTTGCTGTGGTGACACCTAACCTATAAGCCAAAAGACACAACATTAAATGATACTTTTACTTTAAAACCTTTACTGAAGTGACTTTGTGAGCAAGTTTAATGATTTAATTAATTTCCTGTCATGTGATTTATGAATTATTTAAATACAATTTTATGTCTCATGTTTTTATTTATTGCCTGAAAAAGCTTCTTGGCGAAAGTTTGACTTGTTTTACTGTGGTTTCCAGTGGTTTTATTTGATTATTTTATAATTTTTACTATGTTAATATAGTTTGTCACAAATGATAATTCAGTAAAAGTGTTTAAAAAAAAAAGAGCAGGGTATCCCTTCATACTAATCCTTCTTTTTATGCCCAAGGTGGTTAATGAGTTGTTTCTTAATCATTATGTTTATTTGCCTGCTTGTTTCCCTTCTCCGCAGTCTGCTAGTGAGAAGGATTTGCATAGACAACTTGGGTATTATTTGGATAAGACTGAAGCTTTTCGCAAATCCAGTCAGCTTTGTTTCTTTTCATCCTAGGTCTTTAGGTTTGGCCGTTTCCAAGCAAACTATTTCTTCTTGGATATCTAAAGCCATTTCTTTTTACTATTCTTTTCATGGCAAGAACTTTCCTTCTGTTCAGGCTCATTCCACAAGAGATGTGGCTTCTTCTGGTGCTTTTTCAAGGGTGTAGATACTATTTCTATTCTTGAGGCAGCAACCTGGTCTTTTATGCATACCTTTTACTAAGCACTATAAGTTGGATGTGGTTTCTAGGGCCAGAGCTGGCTTTGCAAGGGCCATTCTCCATGGCTTCTTTGAGGGCTCTGCTGGCCTTTCCTCCTCCCAATCTTCCTGAGCTTTTGCATTCTGTTTATTTTAAAGAATATTGACTGCAGTAGTGATATGGAAAGGCACAGTGCAGTTGTGTAAAATCTTACCATAACAGTAGATGTCCTCTTCACTGTTGCAATATTCACTCCCTCCCTTCTCCCCCTGGTCCTTTTTCCTTCTTAATGTGTTTACCTATTTGTGTCCTTGGACTGCTGTTCCTACTGGGGCTTTTTCAGGTGTTAGGCTGGTACATCCAGATGTCACTTTTATGCCCTCTGTCATGTGTGATAAGCATGTGTGTGAAGTATGGCATTCCCTTTACAACCAAAAAGCTTTGGTATACTTGTCGGACATCAGGCTGCTCTTGGGAAGGGATCACTGTTGTAAAGATTACTGCAGCAGTGAAGAGATGGACATCTACTGTTATGGTAAAATTTTACACAACTGTGCTTTATCTGGCCTTGCAATGATTTAATCTTACTATTGAAGTTTTTGCCAGAATTTGTTTGCTGGAGCCACATTAGAGTAATTGTGTTAATCAACTACCCCTGCCTCATCTTAGATCTGTTTTTGATCTACTTTTGCTATTGCATTTTGTTTGAGCTGCAAATCCAATAATGGCTTCTTACCAGGATTTAACTTTTTGCTGAATTGCTGCCCACTGTTGAAAATCTAGATTTAGTTTTACACTCTCCAGTGAAGCACCATGCCGGTTTAGAATTCTATGTACCAACTACCACCAGTAGTTTTTAAGTACATGGCCTGTTTTCAGTGGCTTGATTTACATTTTATTTCCTGCATCTGCAATACTGTTTAAATCTTAATTTGCAAAGGCCCTTTTATCTCATGAGAAAGATCATGATAGTGCAGTGATTTTGAAGAGCTCAACTTGTGAATGGTTTTGTACTGCTCTTATGTTTGAACCTTTTTTCCACATATTGAGCAATGAGCCCAAAGAAAGGGTTATTACGTGGTATTGCAAAGTTGAAGTTTTGCTTCAGATCCAGCAGAGTGTACACAGTTTTGGCTCCTAACACTAGTTCAAAGATTGTGCCTTGGTACTGTTTCTGGTACATAGTAAGCTTTGATGTCCTGGGTTAGTTTCCTACTTTGAAGTTCTTCGGCAGGCAGTTTTATGAGATCTACAATGTAAAATAGCTTTATAAAAGTGATAGTCTTTCAACTACTCTTTTATGCTTGATATTTTTTTTTGGCTAACCCTTGCTGTTAGCTTTTGACTTGTTTCCATAAGCATCTAGTATACAATTCAACATTGTTTTAGTTAAAGTGCATTTGTATCTTTATTGGCTAAATTAATTTTTACGCAAGTCCATGTTTTTCTTTACAGTATTTCAGCTAGCTAAATGGGACTTTACTGTCCCTGAGATCTCCTTTTTGGCTTCCCGTCCATTTTGACTCTGTTTTTAGATTTCCTAATTTCTCTTAAGTGTAGGAGGCTAGGTGTTTTGAAGAGTCACTTGGCAGGTACCATTAGGAGCTTCTTTTTTGGATGGTCAGATCCGTGATGCCATATTGGGAGGGGAGTAAG
Source organism: Protopterus annectens (assembly GCF_019279795.1). Lineage (NCBI taxonomy): Eukaryota > Metazoa > Chordata > Ceratodontiformes > Protopteridae > Protopterus > Protopterus annectens. Next base: position 590,593,653 of record NC_056737.1, on the reverse strand, counting down.
GATCTTGGTATCATTAGAGAGTAAACCACCACTGGGGCTAGGGTCCCTTCTTTACTAGTGGTAGTACCTTGAGAGACAGATTTTTGTCTTTAACCACTTAGCAAGAACAGCCTCTACCCCAGAGCCTTGACCAGGGCTGTGCTTTATAATCCTTGGTCTCTCTCGAGCATTTCAGACTATTTGCTCGAGTGTCCTGAGTTGCCTGGAGTACTTGATTTTACTGCAAAAAATGTAGCAGCCCCACACTCCCAATTTAGCTCTTACAGGCCTGGCATTCTGACAGTAAATACTTCTGCACTGGCTGCAGATGGTTCAACCAGTTAAAACATTGCTTTACTGTCTTTAGTTAGAATACTGCTACCTGGTGGCACCAACCCCCTCTCTGCATAACAAGCAAACACTGCATGTACTGCTGTATTCTGTTTGATCTGCTCTGCTAAGCCCGTTTATTAAGCAGAGCAGAATCAGTAAGGTAGCTATTCTTATATGCTAGCAAAACTGAAGTCACTGCAGTAATGGAGAAAAGCTGAGCCATCATATTATTTCTAAGATCAGGTCATTTGTTTGCCGGGTAGTTTTTTTATTACCACAAAGTCTTACCTACTCACAGGAGATCTGAGTTTTGTTTGTGATTTGTAAACTTCTATGATGACTACATTGGAATAGGACTATTTCATTCCTCAGCCATTGCTGTTCTCATTTCCTGTTAATTGGGAGCTACAGTGCAACCAGGCAGCAGCATCAAGATAAGTGCAGGGGCAGCTCCAAATTTCTTTTCTTGCCAGGACATCGTATCTAGCTGGTGGGGCACATAGCACATGTGGAAAAAAAAAAAAGAAAACTCAATACCAGTAAAGTATAAAAGACATAATACGTAGCAACACCTCACCCATAATCCACTGTCAAAAATGAAAGACCATTTCCCTACAAAAAGGCAATGTATATCATAATCTTACAAATCTAAATAATCAACACAACCAGCAAGTCGCTGAAGTCAAGGTTAAGAAAATTTTAATTTCAAGGGTAAAATCTTGATAAAAGAATCTTAGTAGAAATTCTGGTTAAGTGCTTTCATCCACTTAAGGTCTGTGGACTTCATCAGAACAGTTTCAAAAACTCCCACCACTTCTTTATAATCCACTGGAGCTGACATCACTTGATGAACTCCACCCCCAAAGTGAATCCAAATCTTTTAAAGAAACCCTGAACCAAAAAAGTGTGCATCCAATGTCTAGTCTTTTTCATTTGATCCAAATACAGTGACATTTTTAGGAGTGTTCAAAACCTAAACCATCCAAACAAAACCCAGGAATATCATGTTTTTGCTTTGCAATACTTCTCCTTGACATGTTATTCAAGCTAAATATTGCCATACATTTTGTATATCCATTTTCCTAAAAGAAGCAACAAAATACTATAAAACTGTTGGGACTGGGGAAGACCAACCCCATTACCGGGCAGGTTCCCACCTCACAAAGGTATGAAGCAATTTAATAAGTCAAAGGCTCTAAGTTTCAAGATGCTGGTAATGGACATATTTTCATTTAAGCCCAGGGGGTCCTGGGCTTTGAGATGAAGTTGCCATTTTAATTCCCTAGACTCTTGTTTTGTTTTCCAGGAACCCCTCTAGTGAAACCTTTTTGAGAACAGAAAACATAAATTTGAGGAAACCATTGCAGACCAGTGTGTACCTGTATAGCATGTTGTTTTAATTTTTCTTTTAGATGTCATACAAGTGCTTGTATATTCACCTATTTAGCGCCCTCTTGTTTTTTCCAGCTTAGAATGCCCCATAAGTGTTACATATGGAGATGTAGTCAACTGAATCACAATTGTATAGGTTAAGCAATCTCATCATTGTTTTTGGTCACCTGAGCATGTTAGATTTCCCTTTCAGGATATAACCACACGGGTTATAAGCCCCACATTTTATCATACCCGAAGCCTTGGTATCTGTATGCTGTTCTTGGCATAAAAAAAAAGTTCTGCAAGTTTCTGCCTCTTTTGTAAGTGAACACAGAACCTTTAATAATGTTACTTGCCATTCTGTCCTTTGTATATATCAACCAGTGTTTGTTGAAGATCGTCTTAACTTCACTGTTGTAAGGATGGTACTCCAGTACTAGACTTTTGTTAAAGTCCAGTGAATTATTTTACCTTATCATTGGGAATGTTTGACCAAAGCAGCTTGTTGCCTTCCTTTTCAAACAAAATCATCTGTTGTTATTCTGGGCAACCTTACATATTGCCCTTTCACCAATTACTTTTTTGAAATAATGGGTGACAGCTCTTAAAAATGCAAATGTGAATTTGAAAACATGGCGTTCTGTAGATATTTGAGTGAAATCTCCCATTTTCCTTGTAAATGGTAACATCAAGGTAATTATAAAGATTATTTTTTTATGGAATGCATAAATTAAAAATAAGTTGTTGAAGCTTTGATGAACTTGATCAATTCATACAATTTTTGATGCAAGTCTTTCCACAGAATGAAAATATCATCCAGGAATCTTGTGCATATGTGCCAGCATTCCTTGAAGTGAGAGTTTAGGATGGTTTGACTCTTCCCAGGCCCATGTAACCATATTTGTATACAGCGGTGCATTGGTGGCCCCCACTTGTTTTTGTTTATACAACTCACCATTAAAATACACAAAATTACCATCAAGGACAAATTCCATAAAGTTTGACAAGATGATATAATCAGTAGCTGTGATGGTTGGACATTGCCAACAAAACACTGATACCTGCACAAATGGCAAGTGCATGGCTGTGCCACATAAACCAAGCAACAACAAAAAAAGCCAGCACTCCAGTGTAGCCTCCAGCAAAATGTATTTATTTCTTCATTCCTCCATGGAAAAATACCCCAATGAGGTCATACTGGTTTCAGCAAGCGCCTTCCTCAGTGACCACACTACAAAAATAATACATGGAAAACACTAATTACACACATTAATTTATACCCAATGCTGCAGCGCCCTCTAATGGATAAAACTATATTTAAAAAAAATAATATGTAACAAAATGACTATATATGACAAAAGTACAGTGAAAACTGTGTATATATTGAACTGTTTTCAAATAGTTAAAATTATTCATTCAACTCTGGTGAAAATAAGGCTCCCAATTTAACAATCCACATTTTTTCTTTGTTGGTTAATAACTCATGCAATGTATGGACATCTGAATTCTTGAACTTAAGATCAATGACCATAAAGCTGAATGCCCCAGTGGGATGTTTGAGTATATATTTGTATAGAGAACTCAAAACTTTTTTTGTTTTTCATGTCAGTTAGATGTTCCCCGATCCTTAATTTAAAGGGCTGGGAAGTCTGTCCCTCATAAAATGCCTGACATCTGCACTGGGCTAAATAAATAACCCAACTGGTACTGCAATTGGCAAAATAAGAAACATCATAAACAAGTGGAGAATTGTGACTGGTAAAACTGTTTAACTTGAGCACCCTTGGGCAATATAAACAATGCCCACATAGATGGCAACCAGCCAATGGTTGCCCAGTTATTGTTGTTTGAAATGGGGGATTGGAAGGATGATTAAACATCCTTTTGTAATGACTAAATAAAGATCCCAATGACTGCCCCTTACGAAAAGAGTAAGAACACCGATCTTTGATGTATCTGTTCAGTAAGTTGTCTGATGTAATACATACCAATGTCTCTGAATAATATTCATAAAGCTCCTAGTGTTCCTGCCATAAGTGGTGATTAATCTAAGCTCCTGAGATTGATCTGTTGGCTTAGAATGATATGATAGCAACTGTATCTATCTTGTTGGTTAGCAAACCGGCTGGCCCTAGTGATGTCCCCTGCTCTTAAATCTAGCTGTTAACTCCTGGTGATGGTGGGCATATGTGGAGGAATCCGAACAAATTCTCCTGATATGAAGAAGTTGCGATTTGGGGATATTCCTGATGACATGTTGTGGGTGGAAGCTCATAGCATGAAGTAGGGTGTTGAACTGAGGAAACGTTCTGAATACCTCACTTTCCAAAGTAGAGAAAAAATTAAAAATAAAATAAAATAAAATAAATCCACTGTCCCTGTTAGTCACATAAAGGTACTGTTTGTGTGAAACATCTCACACCACTAACCTCACAAATAATACAAATCAATATGTTGATTATTGTACCTCTTTTAACCAACTATAAGACCTGTAAATGGCCAACATGGGCACAATGGTAGCCAATACACTGCACCTCCAACAGAGTTGCCCAATGTCTCTGATGATATGGAAGTTAAACCTTCACAGTGATATTTCAAATATTATCAGTACTTTCTGACATTTCTATGAGCCATCTGGCTAAACCTCTTCCTGCTACGTAACCCAAATGGCCAAAAACAGACACTCAAATACTAGCCAAAACAGTGGATAATCCCAAATAAATGTATGTTACCTGGTCAATGATGTGATGACAAACAAAATCAATGGTTCAATGCACCATACAAATATAAATTAAAGTCTGAAATCAAACACCCCACTCAGAAACCCATACCTTCCTATTAAACATAATGACCAACCAAAAAATATCATCCATCAAGTTTCTACTATGAATAAAAAGGAACAACACTAAGAATAATAAAAAAGAGAACCTTGTTGCATAATTGAGCCTCCCTGGACATTTTAACAAGGCCCTAGAGAAGTCTCCTAATCATTCATTCATGGGGATATGTCCGAATAAGTCCAGAACATCAATACATACAGAGTTTTCTTGTCATAGAGAGCAACGGACCAAACTCTAACTGCCTCATAGACAATGAAGCTTTAGTACAATCTATAGGAGATTTAACAGCTCTTATTCAAATTCTGACACAACAACACAGAGGGAAGTCACACTGGTAAACATTAGCCACAGGTGAAGGAGATTCAGCCCAGGTGCAGCAACCCACTGTGTAACAGGTGAAGCTAATTATGGAGCTTTATCTACCAACCACTTTAATATGTGTAGAAGTACCACTGGAATTTCTGACCACCGTGTTGAAAAGGTAACTCACACTGATATCACAAATCCACCAGGAACTAAGCAACGAACAGATGAAAAATCACAAATCCATTAGGAACCAAGCAGCAAACAGATGAAAAAAAAATCAGTTTGTCCATTGCTAGTGTTTTAAAATTGTGTTATTACCTGATTTGAATAAGAACATTTTATGTGTTATCACTTTAAGTATGGTTTTAACATTAGGTTTAGCCATGTGTATAGAGTGGTGGGGGAAAGCATTTTTGATTGGTTTTTGCTAATGTAATATTTTTCAAGAGGGTTATTTAAGCCAAATGTGATTTGCTGTTACTTAGATTCTGATGAAGCCTGTTTGTTATACAGCAGACAAAAGCACTAAATATTTTGTGTGACTAATAAAGAATTCAGTTTTCCTTCATCTGGCTGGCTGTATCTTCATTTTCAACTCCCACTGGTACTTTACATCAGGGTAATGGGCACAATACAGTGCCTTTTGATAGTAATTGCAATAATGAAAGAGTAATTTTAAAGGACTGGTTAGAGAGCTTGCCCTAAGCTGTTTGAGCAACCTAATGTTAATTTACATGGATGTGGCACACTGGTCAACCAGATATCTGTATTTCAGAAATAAGAAGTTATGTACCTACCATAACGTTCCATGTTAGTTGTCTTCTCTCACCTTCTTTCTTGCTGGATGGGTTCGGAGCCGATCCTCGGCTCCGACTCGGCACTTTCTAAGCTCGAGAGCTAATTTTACCAGCTCGAGGCAACCCTATATCCCATGATGCAAGGTGTGACTACCCAGATCTCGTTTGGTAGCTATAGAAATATGCCCATTATCTTCTTCCAACAGAAGGAGAAGAAAGTAACCAAATGTGTAAACACAACACAGGGGAACTAGTAAAACTAGTGACCACTCACAACTGGAGTCCATAGGAAGAATAAACTCGTCCCCAGAGAAGAGTACAACTTCAAGGTCTGTCCAGGCTAGGGGGAAAAGGAGGGAGGGATGCAAGAAAGAAGGCGAGAGAAGATAACTAACATGGAACGTTATCGTAGGTACATAACTTCTTAATGTTAAGTTGTCAAACTCGCCTTCATTCTTGCTGGATGGGACCGCATCCGTAGCACCTCTATCCTGGGTGGCTCAATGGAACAGACTCTTGAGAACTGTGGAACCAAACCTAGCTCTGTCTCTAGAGGCCAAGTCCAATTTGTAATGTGAGACAAAGGTATGAGGCGTGGCCCAAGTGGCTGCTGCACAAATGGTGTCAATAGGTAGCCTAGCCTGAAAGGCTGTAGATGTGGCTAGGCCTCTAGTAGAATGTGCCTTAGGTTTAGAGGGCAGTTCTTTGCCCCTAAGGAGATAAACATGGGAAATAGTGGAAGAGAGCCATTTCGATAAGGTCACCTTGGAGACCGGGAAACCTTTTCTGTTTTCTGCATAAGAAAGAAAAAGCTGATCAGATTTTCTGAATTGTTTAGTTCTATCCAAGTAGTATCTGAGCTGGCGATGAACATCCAAATAATGCAGTTTCTGTTCCGCTCTGTCCGAATAATTTGGGAAAAATACTGGAAGATCAATAGACTGGTTAAGATTCGTCTGGGAAGCCACCTTGGGCAAAAAGGATGGATTTGTTCTTAGAGATACTCTATCCTTGTGGAAAACCAACTAGGGAGGTCGAACACAGAGAGCATGAAGTTCAGACACTCTCCTAGCTGAAGTAATAGCCACCAGAAAAATTGTCTTCCAAGAGAGAAATTTTAAAGAGCATGTAGCAGCCGGTTCGAAGGGGGGAAGAATTAGGGATGTCAGCACTAAATTCAGGTCCCATTGTGGAGGAGGATCTTTAATTGGGGGCTTTAGTAGAAAGATACCCCTGAGAAAGGCTTTACAAAGCTTGTGAGACATTATGTTCTGGTCCGCTAAACCAACATGAAAATTTGAGATTGCTGCCAGCTGGACTTTGACTGTCGAAGAAGAAGAACCCGACTGAAAAATCTCAGCTAAGAAGTCCAAAACTGACTGAACTGGGGCAGTAAAGGGGTCTATGTCCCTGGACTTTGCCCAGAAGGAAAAACGCTGCCATTTACTAGCATAAATCTTTCTGGTAGAGGACTTTAGAGAAGCTACTATGATATCCCGTACAGGATTAGAAATCATAGGAAGCCTGGCTAATGAAGGAAGTGGAGCAACCAAGCGGTGAGGTTGAGAGAGCGAATGGCCTGGTGCAGATGACCCGACTGGTGGGTCAAAAGATCTGGAATTGGGTCCAGACACCAAGGCTGTACCAATAGATGGCGATGAAGGAACAGGAACCAAATTTGTCGAGGCCAGTAAGGGGCAATGAGAATCAACTTGGCTCTCAAAACAGTAGCTTTCTGAATGACTTGAGGTATCAAGGGGAATGGAGGAAAAGCATAAAAAAGTCCCCGGGGCCAAACCTGGGTTAGAGCATCTCTGAGGGGTTGGCCTGGGAGTGAATAGAGGGAGAAGAAGTCTGGGCATTTGCTGTTTTGGGGTGTAGCAAAAAGGTTGCAGCAAGGGAAGCTCCACTTCTGAAAAATCTCCTCCACTACTGATTGTTTGAGAGACCACTCGTGAGGCATGAGAATAGCTCTGCTCAATCTGTCCGCAATGGAGTTGGATTTCCCGGGGATGTGCATTGCTATCAGAAACTGATGAGAGGAGATTGCCCATTGCCAAAGTCTGAGAGCTTCTTGACACAGTGGATAGGACTTGGTCCCGCCCTGTTTGTTGATGTACCATACTACGGACATGTTGTCCATCTGAAATGCAATAGTTCCTAAAGGAAGAAAGTCGTTGAGGGCTTGCAACATTAAAAGCACTGCTCTCATCTCTAGGACATTTATGTGCAGATGGTATTCGAAGGGTTGCCAAGTGCCATGGACCATCCTGCCCTGATAATGCCCCCCCACCCGATCAGGGAGGCATCCGATGTGACTGTGGCAGCAGGGGCCGGGGGAACAAACGGTCTGCCCTAGAGGACTTGAGGGGAAGAAATCCACCAGGTCAGGTGACTCTTGCAAGATTGTGTCACGATGATCTCGTGGCGCATGGGAAGCCGCTGGAAGGACCACTGGGTGAATAACATCCATTGCAGTAGCCGCATATGAAAGCGAGCCAAAGGAAGAAGTACGATGGCAGCCGCCATAAGTCCTAGCACCTTCAGGACAAACCTGGCCCTGATCTTTTTGCTGAGTAGGATGATCTGAACATATTTTTGGATGTCCAGAAGTCTTTGATCTGTGAGTCTTGCTGACATCTCAACAGTGTCTAGTTCTGTGCCTATAAAGGTAACAGACTGGCAAGGTAACAAGGAGGACTTTTCGAAGTTTATGGAAATTCCTAACTGGCTGCACATATAAAGAGTGTAGTCCCTGGCCTGGAGAAGTTGATGCCTGGTGGTGGCCGTGAGGAGCCAGTCATCTAGATACGGAAACACCTGGAATCCTTGACGTCTCAGGTGAGCCGTGACCGCTGCCATGCATTTGGCGAACACTCTGGGGGCTGTAGTGAGACCAAAGGGCAGGGCTCTGAATTGAAAATGATTGGTCCCCAGCCGAAAGTGGAGAAACCTTCTGGAGCGCCTGTGAATTTTTATGTGATAGTACGCATCCTGAAGGTCTACCGAGCACATCCAGTTGTCCTTGCCCAAAAAGGGTAAAATGGACTGAAGCGTGACCATCCAGAATCTTGCCTTCTTGACAAACTTGTTTAGTCTGCTGAGGTCTAGAATTGGTCTCCAATCTCCCATTTTTTTGGGGACCAAAAAGAATCTTGAGTAGATCCCAGATCCTATTTGGTCTGCTGGAACTGGCTGGATGGCTCTTTTTGCTAGAAGTTTTGATACCTCCAGCTTTGAGAACTCCCTTAGACCGGGTGCAACGTCTGGGAGGGATACCTTCTGAGGAACAGGATAGTTTTCGAAGGGAATCTTGTAACGCTCGGATATGATCGACTGTACCCAAATGTCTTGAGAAAGGGAAAGCCAGGCTGTTGGGTACAGCGACAATCTTCCCCCGACTGCCTCCAAGGGTGGACAGTCGGGCAACACCTCAGGGATGCTGGAAGGGTTTGTCAGGGAGAGGCTCTCTGCTACCCTGATTCTGCGGACCCCCTCTGCCCCTAGGGTGGCGTCTATTGTTATTACCCCCTCTACCTCTGGGGGTAAACTGACCACGTGCATCCGGCGTGACTCCCTGAGATTTACGGAACCACATCTTCCCTCCCTTCTGACCTTTAGGATAAGGTCTTGAATGGGGTGGAGAAACTGACTCCTACGGCAGAAAGAGTCTTGCCGTCCTGCTCGCATCTGGTCAATGTTTCCTTCACCTGAGGTCCAAACAAAGCTGAACCGTCGAAGGGAGTATTTGTGAAGGACGCCTTAAAGGGATCTGCGAAGTTGCAAAGCCGCATCCAGGACTGACGCCTAAGGGCCACTCCTGTGCCTGCGGCTCTACTCGCTCCATCGGCCGCATAAGAAATGAGCTGCATGGAGGAGTTTGTTAAGGAATTTAGGATTCCCAGCTGCGAGGTAATTTTTTCTTGAGCCCTGGCAGCTGACGGATCCTGTACTACCTCACCTAGTTCCTTGAGAATATCTCTCTGAAGCTGGGTAAAGTGACAGAGATAATTCAGCGAGTGCATAGTGAAGGTCGCTGAGGAAAAAATCCGCTTACCGTACCTATCCATGGTCCTAGACTCCTTGTTAGGAGGATGGACAGGTACAGAAGGATCGGCAAGTTCCTTCTTGGTGGCAGCTGCCACCACCATGGCATCAACAGGGACACCCTTGGTGAGAAACTGCTTGTCTACCGGGGCCGTGATAAATTTAGATGGCCTCCTAGGGACTGGTTCCACAGAATCCGGGGCCGCCCACGCCCTTCGAGCCACCACTTCCATGAGAGGGTCGAAAGGCGGAGACACCCAGGAGGTGGAAGGTCGAGATCCAAAAGCCTCCAGGTATACTGACTCATCCTCGGAGGGGTTAATGGAAGGCCAGTTCCCCCTCTGTTTAAGGAGTTCCAAGATGTCTGAAAAGGAGACATCCTCAGAGGGGGACTTTGGGGATCCCTCCAGCTCATCTAAGTCAGTATCAGATGTTGTAGACTCAGGGGAGTCTATGTGCTTCCTCTTGCACATCCTCTTACGCGGGGGTTCCCCCGAAGGATCAGGAGAAACCTTGGAAGAGGAAGTTCTTCCCAGTGGGGAAACCTGGGGCGATGGATCTCTGGGTCCGGGAGCAAGAGGGTGGGAAGAGATATCAGCAGGCACCGAGGAGGGTGGAGCTAATGGAACCAACTGTTGACTCAGCTGAGGGGCTAGAACACTCCTCATCACCTCAAAGGCTCCCCTTCCAGGGAGGCCAGAGAGCTCCCACTCCGAAGAAACAGGAACTCCCAGCCCCGCCGAAAGAGAAGGCTCCGAGGCCGATGTCGGTGCCGAACTCACCAACGCCGAAGCTCCGAGAGGGAGAACGGGGCCGGACAAGGGTCCGATGCCACTCGCCCCCTCGGAGCCGATGCGGGAGTCACGACGACCGGATCCCTCCATGGAAGGTATCATGGAGGAAATCGGAGTCGAAGACGAAGGAGCCGAAAGGGGTGTCATCAGCTCCGACTCACCAACAGTCAAGGTTTCGAGAAGCTCCGGCTCCGAACTCTGGAGGAGAGTCAAAGGAGGAAATTCAGGGGGATGAGTGATAGCGGTCGTCTGCTGAGACGGGCTATGGAGCATCTGGGCCAGTGCCTGTGATTTCAGCAATCTGCTTACCACTCTCTCTAAGTCATGGTCAGAGAGCCTGGAAGACCTAGAAGATCGGCTCCGATGGCTCTGCTCCGAATGCAGAGATCCTGGAGCTGAGCGAATCAACTCCAGGGAAGGAGACCGAGATCTCTTTCTAGTCGGAGCCATCGGAGCCAAAGACCCCTCGGTTCCAGTCGGAGCCGATAACTTATCGGCTCCAGTCTGGGACATGGAAATGTCGGCTCCAGCCGGAGCTGACATCGACTTCGATGCAGGTGTATTGGAGCCGGCCGGCACCGATACCACCGCCTCTAAGAGAGAAAGATTGGCTCCGGCCGGAGCCGACCTAGACTCCGAAGGAGTCGGAGCCACAGCCAAAGGCTTCGAATTCAAAGCCTGGGGCTTAGGTGGCTTAGAGTGCTTCCCCGACCCGGTCTTGGTCGGGGAGCTCTCCGGCTTCAATAAGCCTCATAGGATTAATTTATTCCTACGTTCCTGCAGGACTCTGTGGCTAAAAGAATGACAAATGGCACAGGAGTCCTGCAGGTGTAGAGGTCCCAGGCAGTACACGCAAGAAGTGTGACCGTCTGTCACAGACATCTTCTGACAGCACGAGTCACACTTCTTGAATTCTGAGACCTTCGATTCTTTGGACATAATTATGTCCAGTGCACAAACACACACACACAAAGTTCACCCACACAGTTAACTTAAGAAGAAGGGGGGGGGACTAAGTACAACACTCAAACACCCTGACAGGAATTAAGGAAAGGGAGGCTTAAGGCCTGAAGGGGAATATAACTAAACCTATTAGGTTGAGGGAGTATAGGGTTAAGGAGATAGCTATAGAAAGACTAACTCTAATACTGAGAAAAAATAGGCTGGAAAAAGGGAAGATTTTTAACTGTAGAAAGTTAAATCACAAAAAACACTACCTGAGCTGGTAAAAGAAGACCTCTTCGCGAAGCGGCAAACGAGATCTGGGTAGTCACGCCTTGCATCATGGGATACAGGGTTGCCTCAAGCTGGTAAAATTAGCTCTTGAGCTTAGCAAGTGCCGAGTCCCATCCAGCAAGAATGAAGGCGAGTTTGACAACTTAACATTTAGTTTTAAATTACTGTAACCTGCAGCTTGATAACACCTATCTAGAACAGTGTCTAATCAAAGGGATTGTGCTGCAGGGACTAAGAATATGGAACTTTCCAAAATGCATAAAGTACAATTCCATTATTTACAAGGAACTAGTGGGTATGTTTATTTATTATTTATTTTATTTATTTTACATTTGTTGACCGGGAAAGTCCGACTGGATACATGTCCATTTTCAGCAGGGGCCCGGGGAGAAAAGCTCCAACATTAACAAATAGGTATACAATATGTTGATATAATACAAATTGTTCTCATTAGGTAGTTACACAAAAAAAGGAGACATTTTAGAATATTTCTACTCATTCCTCCAAGAATTATAAAGAATATATAAAAAGAAACAAAAATACAAAAAAAACACATAGTATAACAGAATTTTTTCTCCTTTTATATAGACCCTTCGTATAGTAATAACGGGTATTAGAGTAGTATGCAAAGATTAGAGATTTGCATGGAACAGGGGATAAGAGGGAAAACAGATGTGTGAAGAGGTAGTGGTTACATAGTTAGACCTGTAAGGAGGAGAAAAAAAAACTTGATTCGGTGGAGTCAGACTGGGCTTATGCATTGGCAGAGCCAGTGTATCTGGAGGTGGTGATGTAGCCTCTTTTTGAAGAGTTTTATGGAGGAAATGATGGTGAGGCTAGGTGGAAGGGAGTTCCATATTTTTCCTATTGCATTGGCAAAGAGAGCATCACCCCCTGAGTTGTTGGATTTTACCGTTTGAGCTAATAGTTTGTTTGAGGAGTGTAAGCTATTGTGATTGTTGTAAGGTTTGTTTATGTTTTTCAGCTTAGGGGTTTTGTCAGATTGTTTAAGAATTTTAAATGCTACTATGAGCTGGCTCTGCTGGAGAAGGTTAGGAATTCGATCCAACCCAGGTTTTGTAGGTTGGTACAATGATGGGTTCTATAGGGCATGCCAGTTGCAAATCTAGCAATATGATTATAGCAACATGTAAGTTTGTTTAATTCAGTTATGTTAAGATTAGTAAAAATAGGGGAAGCATATAAGAGGGTAGAGAGGAGATGGGAGCGGGCAGTGGCCATTTTTGCTATTGGGGTAAGAAAGGATTTTATTCAATAGAGCGAACCAAGTTTTTTGTTAATGGTTTTAATTGTTTGATTAATATGGATATCATATTTAAGTTTATTGTCAATGGTAACTCCCAGAAGCTTAGTGTAGGAGTCTGGGGAGATGTTTGTCCCATTTTTGGATTGAATTGTAAAAGGTGTGAGCATGACTTTATGAGTGGGGTAAAAGATTAACAGTTTGGTTTTGTTTGGATTAAGAATAAGTTGACGTCCCAGTAACCAGTTCTCTACTGCTGTAAAGCATGATTGTGTTTTTGATAATAAATTAACTGGGGATGAGTCGGTACAGACTAATGTCGAATCATCAGCATATTGAATACAGGTGGCATCTGGGATGGCTTTGTAGAGGTCATTTATGAAGATAGAAAAGAGGAGAGGTCCCAATATGGAGCCTTGAGGTACCCCTATGGTATTCGATAGGAGGTTAGAGAGCCTGTTATGCCAGAGTACAGCTTGCTGCCTCTCTGAGAGATAGGCTTGAAACCATTCTAGGGTTTTGTGGTCTAAATGGATTTTTTAGGGTATTGTGAAGTAGTCGATGGTTCACCATATCAAAGGCCTTTGATAGGTCCAGAAAGAGAGCTGACGATATTTGTTTGTTATTCCGGTTGTGGTTAATTGTATCAGTAAATGAGAGAAGAGCCGTGGTTGTACTATGGTGTGGTCTAAAGCCATGTTGAGAACTGGAGAGTAGGTTGTTCTGGGTGAGATAGTAAAGGAGCTGTTTGTGCACACATTTCTCCATGATTTTGGCCAGAGGGGACAATATGGCTATGGGCCTGTAATTTGACAGTTCTGTCGATGTGCCTCCCTTATGGAGTGGGATTACATAGGATATTTTCCATATTGAGGGGATTTTGGCTTCAGTCAAGGTACGATTGATGAGTATCGAGATGGGGTAAGCTATGACATCAGCAGCTTTTTGTAAATAATCGGCTGGGAGGAGGTCAGCGGAGAGAGTAGTTGGTTTAAGTTTCTTCAACAGTGAGCATATATAGGCAGTGGGGACAGGTTGGAATTTAAAGGTGTGTATGGATTTTAGGGTGTTATCTGTAAACTGGGGGCAAGTAGTAGATAGCTGATTGGCTAGAGATTGTATTGTGTCCATGAAGAAGCTATTAAAGGAATTGGCAACTTCCTCTGGGATTTTGTCTGATAGTTTTTCTGGGGTAGGAGTTGAGCTTTTACCTGGGTGGAGTAGTTTGTTTAAACTAGCCCAGAATTTTTGGGGGTTGTTTTGGTGTTTGTTTTGTAGTTGGCAGTAGTAGTTTTTTTTATCTAGGGTTGTAGATTTTTTGGTCAGATTTCTTTGCTGTTGAAATTTAATACGATCGAGGGTGGACTTGGTTGTACGCCATATACTCCAGGTTTTGTTTCTTTGTTTAATTAGGGATTTAGACTCCTTTGTTAGCCAGGGTGCTATATTAGTTTTAATTCTAATTTGTCTTTTTGGGGCGTTAGACTCAAGTATAGTTAGAAATGTGGTATTAAACTTTAATACTGCCTCCTCTAATGGGAGAAACTTGAGGGGTGCCCAGTTGTAGGATTTAAGTTCTGTCTGGAATTTTGAGAGGTCAAAGTGTTGCCTGTTTCTAACCGACCTATACATGGGCTGATTCGAGTATGTTATCTTGTTTTTCCTTAGGTAGGTGATGAGGTGATCGCTTAGGTCATTTGGTAGTGTCCCTGATACATAGTTAAGATTTTGACTGTTTATAAGGATTCAGTCTAGGATGCTCTCTTTTTGTTTGCTGTTACCTATTCTGGTAGAGGAAGTTATTGTCTGTTGGAATCCGTGGAGATTTATTGGTGTGGGATTTAACTCGGAGGATCAGAGGTTCCAGTCTAGGTTTACATCTCCTAGGATAATTGTTTCCTGAGGGTAATTGTTTGATAGCCAGCTTAGAAGATTCTCAATAGTTTCAGTGTTTTTCCCAGGGGGGATATAGGTTACTAATAGATTAATTTTTTTCCTTATTTAATTCTATTTTTAGTGCTAGTATTTCGGCATTGGAGATCTGGGGTGGCTGAATGGGGTTGATAGTGACACTTAGTGTGCTTTTGTAGAGCACAGCAATTCCACCACCCTTTTTGTTTAGTCGGTTGACTCTGTGTATATTGTAGCCAGGTGGCATGATCTCAGTATCCTTGGTCCCTGGTTTCAGCCAGGTTTCAGTTAAGCACATTATTTCTGGGAGGTACATTCCTATTAGAGCATGTAAGTTATGTATCTTATTATTTAGACTTCTTATATTTAAGTGGTATATTTGGAGGTAGTCGGATGTGTTCCTGGAAGGTGGTGGGTTGTTCAAGCTTGGTGAGGTCATGGGGCCTGGGTTGGGGTGGATATCCCCATCTATAGTTATATTTTTTCTTAGAAAGTCTAATAATCTCATAAGTTTAAATAGAAGTTTATGTTCAAGTTTGGATTTAGGGTACTTTGGTTTGATTCTATACAGGTGGAGATAGTTTGTCTGTGGCGATTGACTGGTAATATTAAAAGCACACTGTGTGGCACTTCTCAGTGATGGGGAGATGTTAGTTTGGTATCTAGGGTAATGGTAGCCTGAGTAATATTGGTCTTCATATTTAGTTAGTAGGTATAGTACGGTACACAGTGGTAGGGTAAGTATTATTGTTTTTAGCATAGTTCTGGTTATCGAGGGTGTGGTAGATTTCATTTTTGTGGGGAGGTGGCGCTATTGCGTCTAAGAGGATATCTTGAGGGTTGGATATAGGAAGTGGTAGGAGTGACTAGAGTCTTGCAGGGGATTTTGTGTGGCTGGAGAGAGGAAGGGGTGTGGTTATATAGCTATAAATGTAGATGTACTGGGGGCGGGTGGGATATGGGGGCAGGGAGGGGCGCGGAGCGAGCCCGAGCGCAGCGAGGGCGAGCGGAGCGGGGTTTTTACATAGCACCAGACTATGGTACCAAAGAAAAAGAATGATTTGGATGTCATCAAAATACTTGGAAAATACGAAGTTGGACATTTTAGTTTCATCCATCAATGCAGTTGAGACTTCACGTCAGATTTGCTTTTTGGCTTTCATTCAGAAGCATATTACAAAACATTTGCATTTGTTGACTAACAGATTAATGCCATTACAATTAGAAAATATGGAAAGCTTCAACAAGATATTAACTCATTACATCCGAGTGACACCTCCAGGTACATCTGCAGTTAACTCCTACTGACACCTCTAGGCGTCAAATATTTATTGTCTATATTTGCATAATTGATTCCAAAACCATGCAATATACAAGGCTTTAAAACATTTCTTAAACCTTACACAATTGCAAATTCAGCTGCATTAATATTTGACCTCTGTCTAGTGCAAGTAAAGAGATATTAGCTGTTGTATTTATGATATTATATAGATATAATTTTTACATCTTTCTAAGTATCTCAACAACCAAGTAACACAGACAGAACTCCTTAGCCTCGTATGAAAGCACTCAGCTAGATGAATAAAATGCTGCTGATTGTGTAACTTGAGTGGTTGCTGAGATATTGTAAGTTTACAAAAGATTACAAATGTAATAGTTACTGTGACTTATAAAACTCAGTTTAAGACCTAGAACCTAAAGAATACTACCACTGTAACAGTAGTTTGTGCTGAAGGGTTTGCCATTTATACTTTCATTACCCCTATTGTTCCAGAGATATAAACATTTGTTTGAAATGTAAGGACATAATTTGATTCTGTCAAATATTTATTTGGAAATTACAGTGCAAACTTCCTGAACTCCATTGGAGTGAATGAATTAAAGCACATCTGAGAGGCGATGCTTACCCTATTCCCAAGGTTGGGAATATGAACCACAACAACAAAGGAAGTACTTTACAAGTTTATGACGACTCAGGGAGTGATATAGGTATTGTAAATGATGGCATGTGCACTGATGCCCAGGAAAATATTTTTTTTTTTTACGCAAAGTTTGGCTTTTTCCCCCTTCCCACAATGAGTGGAGCACCCAATCAAAAGCAGACCCCAATGAACAGAAAACTGTCACAAACCAGGGGAAGGAAAATGAGGTGTGTAAGGGGAAGAGGGAGAGGGAAATCCAGGAAATGACAGGAAGTCAATGTAGTCCAGTAAATATCTCACACTTGAATAAGGATGGTTTTAAGTATATAATTATTCTAATGAGAAGGTAATGGGCACTCATTATTACAAGTTATTTAAGAGGGGCTTTACGTATGTACCATCTGGCAGATTCAGTTTTGCTGATTGTTTAACTGAAGATTTATGCAAGGAAGCTTAATCTGGCTATTTTTAATGGAAATGAGCAAACTCAACAGAAGATACTTAAGAAAAAGAGTAGTTTTATGTCTGAAAGTCACCCTTTGGTACACTCCTTTGATGTAAACTGCAGACGTGACATTTTTTCTTTGAGGCATTCATCTAAAACCAGCAAGAGAAATTAATTTGAGTTTTAAGTAAGTTGAAAAAGGATCGCTCTATTCATGTAATGAAGCCAGACAGAGGAGGAGTTCTTATGGAATCTCTAGACTACTACAAAAAATGATGGATGTATTAATAGATCTGCACAAACATGTCTCTGCTTCTTACAGTGAAGTCAAATTCTCACACCACAAAATAGATTCATTTTAAAGGATATATTATTGTTTAGTTTGATTTCTAAAAAAGAGTTAGGTTTTTTGCAGATAGCTAAACCTGTTTTCCAACAATTTTCAGAATACCAAAGATTCCTAAAAAATAACTTGACCCTCCCCTAAGACCAATTGTCTTTGCTAAATTTTCAATGACTTGTCCTTTGTCATTCATTATTGACTGGAAGTTAAACTGTTTTATCCAGGAACAACACTATATTAAGAGATTCTTGGGACCTGTTAGAATGTATCACCCCAGATCTCTATAATGTTTGTATGTATTGATGTTGTGGGCTTATTCAGATGTATTCCCATGACAGAAGGATTAGAAGGCTTCTCTGAGGCTTTTTTAAAATGTCCAACCATCACACCTACTGATTATATCATCTTGTCAGACATTATGGAATTTGTCCTTGATCGCAATTTTGTGTATTTTGATGGTGAGTTGTATAAACAAAAACAGTGGGTGGCCATGGGAACCATATGTGCATCACAGTATGCAAATATAGTTAGGCAGGCCCGCTAAGAGTTAAACATTCTAAACTCTTGATTCAAGCAATGCTGTAATATTCCTGGATGATATTTTCATTCTGTGAAAAGACTCATGTCAAAACATTGGAGGAATATATCAAGTTTTTAACAACATTTATGGAACAATGATGATCCAGAGGGAAGCAAAATGTAAGAAAATACCATTATTTTTGGTGGGTATTGATGCAGAGAAAGCATTTGACAGAGTAAAATGGGATTTTATGAGTAGGGCAATGAAAGCATTTGCATTCCCTGATACAATAATAAGGTTAATTAAAAAGATATATATGGGATTGGATGTGAAAATTAAAGTTGGGGGTGGCTTCCTCTCTGAGAACTTCAGTATGAACAGAGGAACCAGGCAGGAGTGTCCTGTTTCCCCTTTGTTTGCATTGTATTTAGAAACTCTGACAAAAAATAAGGGTCTCAGAAATTCAAGGATATGATTGGTATGGTAATCAAGAAAAGCTGGCTTTGTTTACTGGTGATATTATTTTGTATCGAATAAAACCAGAAAAGGATTTCCTTGTTTTGGAACATTCTGCAAATTCAATTTTTTTTTCAGGATGCAAAATTAATGAAGATAAAACAAAGTCAACAGCTGTAAATTATGTACCCATACATGAATTGGTTCAGCAATACCCATATTTATGGGGACATGATAAAATGAAGTACTTTGAGCTATAGGTTAAAAAGGATTCTGTTATGGCAGCTAAAGATATGTCGGAAGACACTAAACAAAAAATAATGCAAAAACTGCAACACTGGAAGCTCTCTTTTATGGATATGATAGCAAGATCCAAGCAGTGAAAATATTTTTAGTCACTTTAGTTTTATACAGAGGTCAGACATATTTTTTATCAACCAGAAATGAACTTGTGAATAGCAATTAATAAATAGTTGAAGGATTTTATCTTGGAGGGGAAGCAGGCAAACGTCAAATGGGATAAGTTGATCCCTCCAGTACAAGGTGGTTTGGGATTACCTGATTTGAAGGGGTATTTCAGAGCTAAACAAGTTAAGGCTCCTATACATAGCACAAGCAAAAATCTATGATTCAAACTGGAAAGGGATGACAGAATGGGGAGGGGGGGGGCCTCAAGAAATAAGAAGAGACTGGGATTTTGGATGTAGATCCTTAAGGAGGATAATAATAACCATACAGAGTATTATGTTTATAAAGTATCAGGAAGTATTTTAGCAGCTAAGACAACATGAAATGGAGAAAGGAGATTCTGACGATAGGGGTTACTGCAATTAGGGGTACAGAGAATATGCAAGAAGAGTCTGGAATTTACTAGAGAAAACTGCCAAAGGAAAGAAGGTATTGGTAGCAAATGATTAAAAGGTAATAGAATGGGACAAGGCCAAGGATACATATGGACTACAGGTTAGAGATTGCCTTCACTATCAAGGATTGATATCAGAGTACAGGCAATAAGAAAATAATTGGGGGATTCTAAGTGAAAGGCCAGCACTGGTAGAGTTTTTAGTAGAATCTAGAATAGAAGCTACTGTTAAAAAAGAGATAATTAGTAGGGCATACAAAATTTTTGCATGCTAATTATAAGTAGCAATCAGAGAAGGTTGGAAAATATTGGGAAGATAGATTGGATAAACAATCTACAAAGAAACAATGGAAGGATGTATGTATGGCTCCTAAATATAAAATAAAGTCTATATTATTTATGATTTTTGCTTGGAAGTGTTTGCATAGGTATTTCTACACCCCAAGTAGACCCCAAAGAACTTTTCCTTAGGTAGATTGCAAATATTGGAGGTATGATGGGGGGAGAGAGAGGTAATTGTAAATATGTTTTGGGGGAGTGTACTGAATTGGCAGACTTTAGAAATTCCCTGCAGACTATTCTGTCAGAAATACTGGGTGAGCAAATTGGTGTAACTATTGGAAATGATGTTTTGAGCTGTGTTACAGAATTTGAATTGTCTAGACATAGTAAGGCCTTGCTGAGTTTATGGTGGCTGCCAAAAATGCAATTGCTAGAAAATGGAAATCAAAATGTAAACTAACCATACTAGAAGTATTGAATATAGTAACAGAGATAAAGAAATGGGAAAGGGATCTTTAAAAGGGAGTAAGGAGCAAATTACACAGAAAAAAAATGGGAACTGCAGGAAAAGTACATGCAGAATAATGTTTTGGAGGAGGAATGAGGTTTAAGGTATGGCAGGAATTGAATGAGCTTTGTAATGTTCAATTGGCAATGACTGTATAGGAGATTATATCTGATGTATAAAGTCTGTAACTGAAATGATGTCAGTAGGATTTGTTTTCATTTAAATAAATGCATGATTGCCATTGTCATAAGTGATAATTCAATAAAGATGTTTCTTGTTAAAAAAAATCTGGACAAAGCCAAAATTCATGCAGAACAAACTTTAAATATTATTTATATATATTTTTAGCCAGATAAAAACACTGGGCAAAATGTCCTTTTTCGGGCAAGACCCAGAATCATTGTCTGGTTAAATGACTTGCTCAAAGTCACACAGTAGGCAAATGGAGAGGACAGGATTCAAACTTTCACCTTGACTACAGGAAGTAGGTTGCAGACATAAGCTCTAGACAACTCCAAATCACTTAAATGTTAATAAAACAATAAATGTGTGAACATGCATTTTCTGAACAATAAAAACTATGAAACATCAATAACTGGCATTATTGACAGAAATCTTCAAGATTACCAGAAAAATCAGAAAATGGAGAGATGAGTGAAGATCTGGCAGTTAATGTATTGGGTTAAGACAAGGCTTTAAGCTCTTACTGAACTTCTTTCAGTAGTTCCCTGGAACAGAGTTTGATAATTTCTACCTCCATTAGCCTACCATGTGATTCTCAGTGTCAATTAACTAGACAGTGTTCTTGTAGTAAAAAAAATGAATATGTATTTTATGATATTCTGAAGCTCTAATGACTGGCATTTACTTGCAGTCTGTATCTGGAAGCACTGTGATCTTCAGAAAATACATACACACAGCATAAAAAGGTGTTTACTCTTTCTCTAGTGCAAAAAAATGAATATGTATTCTCTGACAGTATGAAACTCTAATGACTATCATTTACTTACAGGTCTGCACCTCTCCCCTCTGTGGTCTTCCTCAGTTATGCATCTGGAAGCACTGTGATCTTCAGAAACACACACACACACACACACACACACACACACACACCATAAAAAGATGTTCAGTGCTTCTCTAGTATAAAGAATGAAAGTCTAATGACTGGCATTTATTTACAGGTCTGCATTGCTCCCTATTGCAGTCTTCCTCATGTTTGCATCTGGAAGCACTGTGAAACTGTGATCTTCAGAAAACGCACGCACACATGCACGCACACACACACATACACACACACACACACACACACACACACACACACACACACACACACACACACACACACACACACACACACACACACACACACACACACACACCATAAAAAACTTTTCTTTTCTCCTATACATATTTTTTGTAAAAAAAAACAAAAGTTTTTTTAAACACCTTTATTGAATTATCACTTGTGACATACACACATTTACATTTATATAAAAGTAATTAAACTGTATTAACAAGTTAAAATGAACAAACATTAAGCTTCACATATATTGCTATATATCATATAACCTAAGCAACATTACATAAATTATTCAATTCCTGTCCCTTTTTTTAAACAAGGAACATCTTTATTAAACAACCACTTATGACATAAGCAATCATACATTTATATAAATGAAAAACCACACCGACACAATCCTAGTTGCAAGCATTTTACATCATAACCTGTACTCTCACACTCCCAGTTACAAACATTACACATAACCTATAATCTACCCAATCATTTTCAGTCAAACATTACGTAGCTTATTTAAGTCCTGCCCTCTTTTAAACCTCATTCCTCCCCTGTATTATTGCCACAATTCCCATTTTCCTATGTTGTTTGCTCCTACCTTTTACTAAAGATCTCAATTCCAGTTGTTTTTATTTCTGTTACTATATTCATTGCTTCTAATATAGTTGGTTTAGATTTTGATTTCCATTTTCTAGTAATTGCTTTTTTGGCAACCACCGTAATTAGAGACAGCAAGATCTTACCATGTCTAAGAAATTCCAATTCTATATCTTAGCTCAGAAAAATCATCTGCCTCGTCACACCAATCTGCCCACCCAGCACCTCCAACAGTGCATCCCACAGGGAACCCTTAAAGTCTGCCAGCTCACTGCACTCCCAGAAAATATGTTCCCAATTATCTCTCACTTCCTCGTCACACCTCCAACATTTTCTATATACCTGAGGAAATTCCCTGGAGTCTACATGGGGTATAAAATATCTATGTAAACATTTTCAAGCAAAAATCCTAACTCTTCTAGATTTTGTTGCATATTTTAGAGACATATATCTTCCCATTGTTAAAAAAAAAAAAGTTATCCCCGTGGACCACTCTTAAAAGTCATGTTGTGTGTCCAATGAGAGTTCCTAACATTAATGGAAAGTATAACATCTGCACTCAATCTGCTGAGCTTCTCCAAATGATGTGAGCAGGACAGGGAAAAGCCCACACTTCTGCTGTGAACCATGCTTATGCAGCTGATACTTAAAAGAAAGTCAGCTGTACTGAAGTCTGCAGTTGCTCAATGAATCACACTTGTATAACTGAATGTGTGAGATTGGGAATTTATTTAAACAAGAGAAGAAAAACATTTTAATTTAGTATTCAGGGGACTGGGATACTCATGGAGGCACATAGTTTCATGGGGGGATGCATTCTCCTTTTTTGTCCAGTGTAGTGCTGTCACTGGGTAAGTGACATAATGTTTCCAATGGAAGCTTCAGATATTTGGTCAGACCTTACAGATATGGATCTTATTAAAATAAAGAAAAAAAAGACGTGGAACTTCTTTTCAGTTTTTTTCTTTCTTTTTCTTTCTCTCTCTATTTCCACTTCATTTTATAATTATTTCTTATGACCTCAGTTGTAGTTATGTGCATAACTCTTTATGGTGTCTTTATTTTTTTGGGATTGGCTTCCTTTACTAAGTGGCTTGTCAAAAAGGGTAATGTGCAAGTCACAAAATGTCATTAAGATTGTTAATGTAGGATGTCCAACATTAGACATTTTAAACCCTGTTTTCCACTTGTTATGTAAATATTTTTATAATTATTTTCATTACTGAGAGCTACATGTTATTGAGGAGTATGGTATGAAATGTCTTGTGGGGGACAGAAAAATGCATCATCAATGTGCTAGAAGCATTACTAGTTATTTACTAGTAGCTATTAAATATGCAATATTTGTATATGTATATTAACATTTCCAAAGCCAAGTGCCTTGCTATTGTATGACTCAGGTGAAACCTATGATGTTGAAAGCTGTGAAATTTATACTGTAAGTTGTATATATTTAGAGGTATTTAATATTATTTTGCAAATTATAAAATTAAGCATATTTGTTCATATTTTTCAAATATTTGAATAAACAAGCACATAGGAATGCCTTGCTGTTATATACAAGCTCATGTGTGGCTAACAAAGGTTCTCTCACCTATAAATTGTACAGTTTCCAAGATATTAAAATTTGAGAAACTGCACAGAAAAATATAATTCTGCATTTATGTGCATTAAATTATAACATTAATGTAAAGACTTTTCAGTTTATAAAAAGATATTTTACTGTTAACACTGCTGTTTGTATCTTTTTAATACCAGAAAATGTTCATAAGACAATTACATCTGTTTGGTTTATTCATTTTAACTTGATTTCTCAGAAAATTGTCTTTCTGGAAATATGAGGATGCATATAGACTACTGGTGGTGTGATATTCTACAGCCCAAACTATTAATGAGTTAAGCTTATGTGCCTACAGTCTGAAGATGTTTCAGAAACAAATGTCATTTCTTCACTTGAGTTGTATTGGGAAGTGTCTCTGAGATGCTGTGCTATATTGGTCTACATTTAATGTAGTTTGCTTCACTTGAACAGTCATGCAGTTATGCAAACCAAGCTGGTGTTTTCTTGTGTGTTTGTGTGAAATTAAATTTTAAGTACATTACTGCGGCCATTCTTTTTCTTTAACCACAATCAAACATCTGAGGTGTACACAGTCAAAGTGCCTATAATTGCTGGATACATTTGGGGATATATGTTGATTAAATGAGTAACCCTGGTATCAAGATCAAGTTGTATAATTAAACTTTTGCATACTATTGTGCAGATTTGAAAATGCATTTGCTGTGTTAATGAGGTGCCCCTGATAGTGAGGTGTTTTGTCCCTGATTCTCTCATCTGAAAGTTGAAAGGTATGATGTCAGGCATTGTTTTGAACTGGTAGTACTGACTGAGTACTTTCATGGAGACCAGGTTGTTTACAAATCCAGGATCACAATTCAGTTTTCTTCTCATTCTAAATTACATTCATAGGCTTCTCATAAAGACCTGGTTTGTTGAAAGTCCAGGACAACAAACTAACATTCAGTTTTCCTCTCATTCTATATTACATTCATAGGCTTCTCATAAAGACCTGTTTTTTTTTTAAAGTCCAGGACCACAAAGTGACATTCAGTTTTCCTCCAGTTCTGCATGTTATTCACAGCCTTAGCCAGGGAAATATTGGTGATCAGGTTAGAAGTTGGCTTGAAGGTGTTTGCTGGAAATGCCAACACCTTTGAGTGTGTTCTCATAGTAAGGATAGATTGCAGCTTTATATGTGTGTTCACCAACCACCTGGTTATCATGTAGCTTTTCTTCAAGAGTTCTTTGATCATCTGTTTGATCTTGGCATGAGTATCCTGCATGATTGATTTTTGGGTCATATTAGCATATGGGTTGATGACAAATCTAATAAACTCACAATGGAAACCTTTTAATCTTTAGAACGTTTCAGATTCACTGATGCAGTTTCCATTGCTACTTGTAGATTTGGGCACTCAGACTTTGTTTTTACAGCTTGATCTGGAAACTAGGGACTTAATTTGGAACCAATTTATTGGTCAGAAACACTTCAGCCTCGCCTTCCCACCTATTTCCCACCCAGGGTCTAATCTGTAAGATGTGGATAGTGTTATCTTTGCCTCTGTTGTGGACTGACTGTTACAGAGGAGCAGAATCCCTCATTGCCTATCATTCAGTACAAGCCTTTGTTTGAGTCTGAGCTGTGTGAAATGCAGAGTATGGGATGGAGGTCAAAATGAAGATAAAGGAGGCCATGCCTTCTGAAGGACAGATTTCATCTAGATGCACATTATGCTCTTTACCAGATGAAAATTTCATATAAGAAGGCATTTTTTTAGGATTTTCAGATTTCTGCCACCTCAAACTGTCTAGCTATATTATTTCACTTTGGCAGAATGCTTATGCAGCACACAGTTTTTTTTGTTTAAATGAGGAAGTCACATGCTTTTTTGAGGGAAAGATTGTCAAGATAAGGTGGTCCTCCCCTCCCAGATTCAGGAGTGGAGCATTGCAGCTTGTTCAGTGCAAGTTTTAATCACTTCTTTTTGGGTAAAGTTCAGTTATATGTACTAAGAGGATGTTATGAATGTTTCTTGTATATGTCCAACATAAAGCAAGATAGACTATGATGTTATTTGGTTAGGTAAATGATACCATAAATCACTAGGCTGGTTTGTTTTCCAAATTTTTCTTACTTCATTGCCTTTTATCTCTCAAACTGCTTCCAGCAAGTGATATCGCTAGTTAATTCATCTGGTTTCATCCCCTTAGAATGGAGAGTGCATCAGGGATCCATATTGGCCCCACTCTTTCATATTGTCCACGTTACCACTTAAAAAGGTAATTTCAGAGAGACGGGTATTGGTTATCTATTATATACTGATGATATTCCACTTTACCTCATCTTTACTCTGGGTTTGGGGCTGTGTCTAACTTTTTCTTTATTGAAAATGTTATTGTCTATTGCTAAATGAAGTTAAATCCATCAAAGACAGATGCAGTGTCTCTGTGTGTTACTTTTCATCCATCACATTCCTCTACTTTCTCCTTTAATCATTTATGGTGGAAGTTGTCTGCAATTTCTGTCTTATGTCTGTTATCTGAATATGGTATTTGATAAGAGGCTGACTTTAAGGACCAGGTTTTAGACATAATTAGGACATTGTATTTCCATCTTAAGAAAGTAGCCTAGATAATTCTGTTTTCAAACCAAGCAGTGCTGGTTCCTCTACTAGTATTTTTCTCTGTTAGGGTCCTGCAAAAGGAAACTAGTTTTGACTCTACGTCTTTACTGGGTTTTTTCTTACATCACTAGCTCATTACTTAAAATGATCTCTTTATCATGCAGTAATTGTCCATATATTTTACACCTGTCTAGCAAACAGGAATATCATAAGTTAATCAATTTATGATGTGTTTAATAAGTTTTTGTCAGAACTAACTTTGTACATTGTTTTTTGTTTAAACTTGGATACAAACTCTGCATCAAAATGAATCCTTATAAATTTTAAAGTGAACAATTTCTCACATTTTACTGGTTTCAGACAGCTGACTGGTAGCCCTGAATTGATAGCCACTGATGTCCTTTCTTAATCACTGTTGCAGTATTCCTTACAATGGGGTATCCTGCCAAGGATGGCCATACATTCGGTCATATCAAAGCCTTGGGTTCTTTAAAGTGCCAGAAGTCAGACATATGTCCTACATCTGAGGCATAAGGTACATAAATGAAATATGAGTACCAAATCCCCAGAACTTCTTTGCCACCAGTCTGAATGCTGTTGCTATTTTTGAATTTGCAATGAAAGTAGTTCACTCAGTAGTAACCCCTAGCTTAGGACAGTTAAGTACCACATTGAAAACTCTTCCTTTTTTTTATATTTTTTACACACATTTATTTCTAAACTTGACTTGCTTTTAGGTGTAACATTTTTTGTATTTCCTCCATGATCGGTACCAAGAGCCACAAAAAAACGGGAGGTGTGCGGTGTTCAAAAATAGCTCAGAACCACAAAAAACACCAAAAAGAACACCATAGATTGAAAATCACAGTCTCGACTACAGTTTTTTAGTGGAATAGGCAGCTCTTTAATGGAAATTAAACGCTTAACAGTTTCACTGTGTTTTTCATCCTTCTGTACTAGGACTTCATCAGTCCTTGATCTGATAAAGTCCTAGTATAGGAGGACAAAAAAAACGTGGTGAAACTGTTAAGCATTTAATTTCTATTAAAGAGCTGCCTACTCCACTAAAAAACTCTGGTCAAGACTGTGATTTTCAACCTCTGTGGTGTTCTGTTTGGTATTTTTTATATTTCATTGATAGTTGTATTTTACTATTTTTTATTCATTTTAATATATTTTGATTAGTATATGTATTTAACTCATTAATGTCAGACTGTGTGTGTTTTATTTTGGTCTGGCTTAATAGTTTTTGATTGTTTTTGTAGTGACAGCTATGAGTTTCACAGGTGACAGGTTAATTGAATATAAAAGAGCCACACTTCATTGATTTGAGTAATGGTGAGTGTGGAAGAGAGGTGAAGAAGAGAGTACAGGCAGGATGGAGTGGGTGGAGAAGAGTGTCAGGGTAGTTAGACCAGCTATGTTATACGGGTTGGAGACAGTGGCATTGACAAAAAGGCAGGAGTCAGAGCTTGACGTGGCAGAGTTGAAGATGTTAAGATTTGTACTGGGTGTGACGAGGATGGACAGGATTAGGAATAAGTATATTAGAGGGTCAGCCCAGGTTGGAAGGTTTGGAGACAAAGCCAGAGAGGCAAGATTACGTTAGTTTGGGCATGTGCTGAGGAGGGATGCAGAGTATATTGGGAAAAAGATGCTAAGGAATTTAGCTGCCAGGTAACAGGAAAAGAGGAAGGCCTAAGATAAGGTTTATGGATGTGGTGTGATGCAGGTGGTTGGTGTGACAGAGCAAGATGCAGAAGACAGGAGGAAATGGAAACAGTTGATCTGCTGTGGCGATCCCTAATGGGAGCAGCCAAAAGAAGAAGTCCCCAACTTAATAGGGATGAAAGTGCTTAACTTTGTCTAGTAATAAAGTGTATTTTGTTTTTATTGGCCATTTGCACTCATTTAACTGCTCCACTCCATTAATTTTTTTTGGTTTTGAGTCTTCTTTTTTTCTCTCTGTTGGTTCTGTTGAGGTTGCATGTCATCCAAAAAGGGGTAATGTGAGTATGAGAGACAGAGGATGACACAAGAAGTGCCTTTTTTGGTTGAGGTGCAGATCATAATCACAAACAGCATGATATTTGCTAAGCATTTTATACCTAAGACCCTGCACAGCTGTATTTCTTCCCTTTCTGTGTATTTGGAGAACCGGTGGTTGAAGGTATTTGTTTTCCTGCCCAGACTTACAACTGCATTTGAAAAAGAAATCTAAAAAGCTTCATTTGGAGATGTCTGCTGTCCATCCTCTGCTGGATGTTTCTGTAGGATCAGATGAAGAGCCCATTTGCAATGCCTGCTCTCTCTATCACAAACCTATTGGAGGCCAACAGGGTCTACTGCCGATGAGAAAGGGGAACCATGGTTAGCTATGTCTGAAGGATCTAGGAAGATTTCTCAGATACTCAACAGACAAGAAATACCTAGTTCCCTTATTAGGGTTAGGCAGGGTTCAGAATTTCCTAGCTTTGTTAGGGATGAGGTACCTGTGAAGAAATAAAAAGTAGACATGTGGCTTATGTTGGCAAAGACCCCCAAAAGGAGTGGCAGGGCTTCACTTAAGGCTTTTTAAAAGCTCCTAAGGCTTTAAACCTTCCCAGGGCTTGTCAGTACCTTCCCTTGTTGGTACTCCTTCTTCTACTCTGTTTAAGAGAACTAGGGATGCTGATTCATCTGATGAAGAGGATGGTTTGGATTCTGGTGAGGAATCATTAGTTTATTCCTCCCAAATGTACAACTCTCTTGCTTTAGGATCTGATGAGCGGATACTCTCTACCCTGATTCCTTGGTTATGCAGCTTTCTTTTGGGAACACCATTGTTAAAATGATGGAACATTTTCATTGGGAGAGCTTCCAAATGTCTGTCATCCAGAAGAGATACTATGATCTCTTACAAATGGATTCTCCCAGGCCTTCTGCATTTCCTCCTGTTTTAGAATCTCTTTTTGACACCTTTACTTCTTTTTCTCAAGTTCCTGAATCTCAGCCTTCTTCTCCTAAATAATCAGACAGGTTTTATACTGTTCCTGAGGCTCAAAAATTCTTGTATAAGAAAGCATCCTTTGTCAATTACTCTTTCAGTTGGGGATACTTACTACGTTATTTGCCTCTTCTAAGCTCTTACCTATTCACAAGGATAATAGAACAATGTATAGGTATGGCAAGAAGGTGTACATCTGTGCCACCTTAGCTTTTAGGGTCATTAATTACCAAACCCAAATGAATAGGTATGTGCTGGCTTTTCTTGAAAAAATTAGGGGGTATATTGTCTGACATGCCTGAGTCCAATACTAGGACTTCTGTCTTTTCCCTGCTGAGTTCTGCCTCCCAGATAGAACTTAATTCTATCAAATGCAGCTATGATGCTTCTGATGCTACTTATAAATATGGCAGCTGCACCAGGGTCAGTCATTAGGAGGTATTCCTGGCTTAGGCTACAATCTCTCCCTGAGGATGTGAAGTCAAAATTATTGGAGTCTCCCTTAGATACTCAAATTTTGTTTAGCTCTAGTGCTGCAGATCTTTTTATAAAGCTTTGCAAGACAAAGGGAAGATCAAACAGGACCTTAAATAAATCATCCTCTTGCTTGTACCCAGTTTTCAGTGGAATTACTCCTCTAAGCCTCCTTTTGCATGTTGGCATCATAAACAACCCTTAAAGGGTAAAAAAAAAACTGTCTAGGAGAGTTTTTCCCAGACACACCTGCTCAGGATTTCAGGGAACAGAAGTCTTCCTTTCTTACAAGTTAGCTTCTATTTGACAATAATCTTCCTTTTCCCCTCAGCCAGATTCCTCTTTCCCAAAGTTTAACTGTCTTTTCCAATTTGGCAACAACAAACACAAGACTCTAGGGTTCTCTTGATAGTTCACAATGATTATTTCAGGGTATGGAAGTCTGTTCCTCCTTTTCAGGGACTTCTCAACCTCTTTCTTGCCAGCTGCCTGATTTTCCTCCACTTCTTCAGGACCTCTTGGCTCAAGGTGCTATTCAGCCAGTGCCTCTTTGCCAGAGGGGCAAGGGTTTCTACTCCAGGATGTTTTTGGTGCCCAGAAAGGAGAGCTCTTGGAGACCCATCCTAGAGCTCTTATTTTAACACTTTCTGAAAGTTCCTGCTTTCAAAATGTCAAATATCCAGTCTCTGTTTCTTATGAGTTTTTCTGGTGCCCATTTCCATATTCCTATTCACCCTTTCTTTAGGAAGGATTTACAGCTCTCTGCATCTTCCTTAAATTGTCATTTCTATGCTTTGCCTTTTGGTCTTTCTATTGCAGCAAGGGTTTTCACAAAGTCTCTAGCCCCAGTTATAGCTTTTTGCAGTCTCCATGGTGTCAGAGTTTCCCTATGTGGATAACCTTCTGGTTCAAGCCAGCTCTCCGCAGATTCTTCTCAGGACCTAGAATCCACCATGCTTCCTCTTTGCAGCATGGGCTTCACTCTGAGTCTGAAGAAGTCCAAGGGACTTTGGGCTTCATGGCATCCACAATTCCATAGGTTCATAGGTTCATACTAGGCTATCTGCCCGAGGGCATTTATAAGCCTAGCCCATAGTTTTGTGGCTTACGCCACCCCTTTAGTTTGGAGAAACTATGCCCATTATTTTGCTGTGCCTCTGTCGAGCAGTGACACTGAGGTAACCCCTGGGGTGTATCTGCGATCTCCCATCCATTGGTCAAGATTCCTCTTGAACAAGGCCAGCGAGGTGCTCTGCCTCACATAAACCGGGATTTTGTTCCACAGCATAGGGAGTCTTTGGGTGATGAATCTATCCCTCCAGCACGTCCTATTAATAACCGTGTCGAGGTTTAAGTCTCCGCCCTTGTGGCTCTGAGGGATCTAGATTTTTGAGATGAAGCATGTTCATCAAATCTGGGTTTGACATGGCCTTGTATGTCAGGCATAGGTCACCTCTGAGCAAGCGGTAAGCAACTGAATATAACTGGAGTTCTTTCAGTCGGGCAGCATAAGACAGATTTTTGAGACCCTTTATCCTTTTGGTGAGGAACTTTTGTGGCCTCTCCAGCTGCTGCAAGTGTCGGGTCAGATACATTCCGAATGGGGCATTGTACTCGATCATTGGTCTGATGAGTGATGAGTATAGGGAGACTATGACTTCCCTTGATCTAGATGTGAATCCCTTCATGATAAGGTGAGCAATGTAGAAGGTCTTCCTAACTACTTTAGCAATATGAGTGTCGAATGAAAGGCTACTGTCAACCTGGGTTCCCAGGTCCCTAATAACTTCTTCTGTGTTCAGGGATTGCCACCTATATGGTAGCTAGGGGTAACCTTATTTTTCCCGAAGGGTATGACTATGCATTTCTTGGCATTTAACTTTAGGCCATGGCTCTGGCACCAGTTATCCATTTCTGTGAGACCCTTCTGAAGGATATCTGTGTCGGATGTGTTTTCAACTACGGCGCCCAGTTTGCAGTCATCTGCAAACTTTGTCAGCCATAACCCTCCTGTGTTTGCTTGTCCTTCAGAAAAGTAGATGCCAAACAAGAGTGGGCCCAGGACTGAGCCCTGTGGGACACCACTTGTGACAGGCTTTGAGTCTGACATGGCGCCAGCAACTCTGACCCTGTGGGTTCTGTCACTCAGCCAGTTTGCAACCCATCTTGTAATGTATGGGTTTACATTTAAGTTGATGAGTTTTCAATGATAGCCGAGTGAGGTATTGTAGCGAAAGCCTGCGCCGGGTGTAGGTAGGCAGTATGGGCGGCCTTTGCCTCGAGAATGGCCTTGGGGACTGTTTGAAAAAGTCAACCAAGTTTAGAAGGCATGATCTGCCTTTGACAAAGCCAAACTGGGTTGGATCCAAAGTCTGCAAGTTCTGTGTCTTTATTTATGAGATCCATTATGATCCTCTCCATGGCTTTGCAGATAAGGCTTGTCAAGCTAATGGGACGGTAATTTCCAGGGTCGGTGGAGGCACCGCCTTTGTGGAGTGGGACCACAGTCACTGTCGCCACTCCTGGGTACGTATCCGGAGGTGAGACTAAGATTAAACAGCTGTCCTAACTGTGGGTTTAATTCCTCGTTGAGTTCATGGAGCACACAGCCGGGGACACCATCAGGTCCCATGGATGCTGTGTTCTTTGCCTTGGAGAGAGCAATTCTCACCTGGGCGTTAGAGATGTTTGGGGGCTACAATCATTTGGTATAGATATCTCTCCTTTAGGGGAGGGGAGAAGTTTGCACTGAACCTTTCAGCCAGTATGTTGGCAATGTCTGTAGGATCAGTAATCTTCACATCATTTTGAACTAATTCTGAGCATATCTGGGAGTTTCCTCCTAGGTTTCTGACATAGCTAAAGAATGCCTTATGGTTGTCTTTAGAGTCCTTAGCTATTTTTTCTCAAAATTAGCTTTGGATGATTTTATGAGAGCTCTTAGCTTTTTACTTATAGTGATCAGCGGTGTCTTACCTTTTAAGGATTTTGCTCTATCTTGTAGTAGCTTTCTCCTTTTGTTGTAGAGTTTGTTTATGGCTGAGGTCCACCAGACTGGACGCTTGCCTTTGGTACAAAGAGTCTTTGTTTTGCTTGGGATTGCCTGATCCATGCAGCCCTGCAGGTGCTGGTAGAAGGCATTTGTAAGTGATTCAGCGGTTTGAGTAATGTTAACCGCCGGCTCAGGGGCCTTAAAGGAGACCACACTAGTCTTTAGAAGTGTGAAGTCGGCTTTCGAGAAGTTCTTTACTGTGGTCTTTCATTTCGGGTGGGGCGGGATGAGGACCTCCAGCGAGATTAGTTTGTGATCAGATCTCACCAGTGAGGGGTATACTTCCGGCGTTGAACATTGTGCTCCCATGTTCGTGATGATGAGATCAAGTATGTTTTCTCCTCTTGTGGGATGGTGACTAGTTGTTCCATGGCATTTGAGTTTATGAATTCCAGGAACTTTTGGGCTAGAGTGTTTGGGCTTGAGTAGTGTTCCCAGTCTATATTAGGGTAGTTGAAGTCACCTAGTATGATGGTGTTCGGAGATACATTTATCCCTCCAGTGTTTTCAGGAAGGCCATATGAGGTTCCTGAGTTTGCGAGGGTGGCCTGTAACATGCTACAAATTGCAGAGCAGTCTTGCCTATGGTTAATTGCACCTGGATGGTTTCCGATGCATCGTGCGATGCCACCAATCTTGAGGTGTGGGTGTCCTTGATGAATATGGATACCCCCCCTCCTTTCTTGGTATTGTCCAGGTTTTGGGGCCGGAACGCATGATATGAGGTAAAACCTGATAGTGCTGGGGTGCTCTCAGGAGCCTTGAACCAGGTTTCTGTCACAGCACAGACATCGATGTTCTCCATACTGAGAAGGGCCTCGAGTGCATGCATCTTGAGGTTGAGACTTCTGGCATTGAGCAGCATTACCCTTAGTTTTTTTCTTTGTTTTGTTCTAGGGTGGTAGGTTTAGAATTTGAGCCTTGCCTAAAAACGGCACTATGGGAGTGGCAAGAGCATTTGCCAAAATCCGAATCCCAGGGTGACAAGTGCAAGCCGTCCCTTGCGAAGCAGCGTGGCTTGTCCAGCATGTCATCCCAGGCAGACAGACATTGGATCCCCTTTGAATGACACCAGAGTTTAAGCCAATTGTTAAAGCTGATCATCTTATCTCTGTATTGTGGCATCATTCTTGGTGAAGGTAGGATACTGCTCAAGGTCAGGGTCATACCTGCTTGGGCTACATAATCAGAGAGCTCCTCTATGTCTCTTTTCATGTAGTCCAAGGAGGTACGCCTCAGGTCGTTAACACCAGCGTGGACAATGATTGAGTCGTACTTGTACCTGCTGTTGAGAGACCTGAGTGCATGCGTTATGTGGCGGATTCTAGCACCCGACAGACAGCTTACTGTGACCTTCTCCTTACTCAGTCTGGTGAGCGGGACGTCAGTGTGTCTGACTA
Organism: Protopterus annectens; assembly: GCF_019279795.1. Classification (NCBI taxonomy): domain Eukaryota; kingdom Metazoa; phylum Chordata; order Ceratodontiformes; family Protopteridae; genus Protopterus; species Protopterus annectens. Next base: position 590,559,446 of record NC_056737.1, on the reverse strand, counting down.
TGGAGTCACCAATGACTAGTGTGTCTGGCATTGTGTTTGGCCTTAAGGGCTGTGACTGCTTGACACTCTGACTGTGTGGTCTATGTGTTGCAGGTGTTGTGTTCTGAGGTGGTAGTTGTTTGGGTGTCTGCTTTGGTGGCCTCTGCTGTTTTGGTAGATTTTTGATCAGAGCCTCCGAGTATGTCTTTGTGTGTTTATGTGTATGATTTGAGGTTGTGATGGTATTATGTGAGACTGGGTCTATAGTGTGTGTGGTTACCTTCTCCTCCTGTCTGGTCATGCCAGTCCTATGTTGAGAGAGCTCAGCCTCCAGTTTGGCCGTATAGTTGATTAGTTTTGCCAGATTCCATATAAGGAAGAGTCAGTGATACCTAAAGAGAATTTTTGGCTGTAGCATTCTCACCCTCTAGATCTTCCCATTGCTCTCTTGCCTTGACTAAGGAAGGAATTTCTTTGGTGAATCCACCAGATATCTCAGAATCCAGACCTTCCTTTTCAGGTTCCTTCCCCCATCAGGAGCTGTTTACAGATGCTTTGGACCTGGCCTGGGGGTATTTGTTTCAACAACATCAGGATTCAGGGATCTGGTCTCCTTAGGAAGTGAAAGATCATATCAACATCAAGGAAATGAAACCTTTTATCCTGGCTGTTCAGGCTCTGCATTCCCTTTGGACTGTGGGTCTTCTCAGTTTTCATAGACAGCATCACAGTCATGTGGTCTATTAACAAATGGGGAAACAAAGTTGAACCATATTTGCAGACCAATCCTCACAGTTCTGGAGCTTTTTTCAGGGGCAATGATGCTAGATCCATTTTGGAAGTGGACACTTGGTCTTCTGTGTATATTTTTACTAAGCACTATAAATTGAATGTGATTTCTAGGACCTGAGCTGGATTTGCTAAGTCCATCCTCCTTGTTCTGTAAGAGGGTTCCTCAGTACTTTTTCCTCCTTCCACTATTTACAGTATCTTTCATACTCTTCCTATTATAAGGAATACTGTAACAGTGATTAAAGGGCATAGAACAGTTTTGCAAGAACTTACCATAACAGTGACTGTAACTAACTGCATATTACCATAGCATACTTGCCATAATAGTGACTGTAACTAACTGCATGTTAGCAGTTTTGATCAGTAAGTTACGTGTTTCTGTCTTTAGTATCGATTATCTGTAGTGCAAGTGATCTTATTTCCTTACCACACATTTTATCACACCATAGGTCAACAAAAAGTCCCCTTCCACTTGAGTGATTAGAAGTTTTAGCACATGATTAATGTATCCTAAAGTCTTGAGTGGTGATAGCGACTTGGTCCAGAATTAGACAGACACACTTAACTGTACTGTGGCAGTACTTTCCTGCCTGATGGTGCCTTCCACAAAGGGGTGATAGTGAAATTATGGAAAAAAGGCAGCTATCCAGAGCTTCTGTGTAATGAGTTTCTTTGGATTTGCACATAAAGAGTTCTTTCCTTGCCACACTATGCCATATATAAAGGCTAGGCAATTTTACCACTAAATATCAGACATTAGCTGCACTCTTTATCTCTTTGTATTGGTCTAATATTCATATTGTAGTGGCATTTTAGTCAAAGGGGGTATCATCTGATGGTTAGACATGGCCCATAATATGGATTTTCTTAACATGCTGCCATGGGGTCTATATCAGTTCTGCAAAAGATGTATTAATCGAATACGTCTGCAGCGAATATCGCTTCCAAAATTCACTTCAGTGAACCTCTGAATTTTTCCCATGGTTCACAAACACTTAGCTATCACCTCAACTTTGCCCTTTTCCCCACTGTAGTGCGATTACAGATTTGGTATACATAGTTAGAGGGGGTGGGGGGTGCAGCCTCCCATGTTGGGAGTGTGGGGGCAAAGCCCCCCACTTGGTTGGATTTGATTTAGTCCATTGTGTGTTTCGGATGGCTGGTGGGTGAGCGTTTGTGAACCGTGAGAAAATGTAAGCAAATTTCAGCATCTGGTGTTCGCTGAAGACATATTTGATGAATACATCTTTCAAAGAATTAATATAGACCCTCTGCCATGCTTAGGTAGGTTTTCTGTCGTATTGCCTAAGAGCTTTTTCTCTCACTCTCCTTAACTTTACATCACTTACCTTGCTGGTCACACTATCATAAAAGTGGGTTACCTCATAAATGTTTGATTTTTGTAAACTGAGTCCAAATAAGATCAAAACTAACAATCTCAAATATTATGACAGCTGGATGCAGCCATGCATTTACTTGTTTGTCATACACAATAAACAGCTGTTCTTATAAAACATTTCTGCATTGGGGTTTCGTATATCAATGAATATTCTGGAAACCTCCCAGATATAAAGCTGAAATCTCCACAAAGCTCATATGCATAGGTCTTTTACATAATTTAGACTCATTTTCTGATGAGTCAGTACTTGAAAGGCATGGTAGGTTCTGGGCTATGGTTTGTAAGTAGATGATGTGAAACAGACTATATAAGGTATGTCTGACATTTTGCCATTTTATAATTTCATGGGCAGACTTTATGTTTTGGGCATCCAGGCAGCCATCAGGGTATGTTTTGATTCTTTATGTTTTTACCACTAATACCAAAAATAAAATAAAATAAAATATATACCACAGTTTTGGCTACTGGGAATAAAGGTTTATTAAAGGCCTGATGCATTGACAGTAATGTGCCTTCAAGGACGCTAAAATACATGAACTGAAAATCAAAATTTGTAAAGAAAAAATTCAAAAAGATAGCTGACAACTAACAATTAAGCAAATGCCTCAAATTTAATTCATTATTCAGTCCAAAAGGACTAATAGTCTCAACATTTAAAATAAGTTCAGCTTTTTTTCAGCAGTATATTTTCTGATAAGGTCATACTTCTTTCTCCCATGTACACTTGTTATTATACACAAATGTTTATCATATTTACAGTACCATGTTTATTCACTACTTTTTCTCCCATAGATTTCTCAAACTTTGTTTTTGTATATCATTTATATGTTCTTGTAGCCTTATTTCATTTTCTTCTTAGTCTGACGTATATAAGCTAAGTCACGTAGGCAAGAAAGATGATAAGGGGTCAAATGAGAGATGATAAAATCAGCAGGCAAAGGAGAGTAGTATTGCTGGAACTGAATTCATCCACAAGTCTTAGTGAGTAACTTCACAAGGTGGACCATGTTTTTACAAAATCTCACCAAGATGACACTGATAAATATACTGTATTTTATATAGCATATATCATGGACAGAAGTGGGTTAAAAAACAAAAAAGACAGCTGAGTGCTCAAGTCCCAGGATAAAAAAAAGAGCCCAATCGTGGTAGGCACACTGGTGCCAGGCCTGGAAAAAAATGACAGTGTAGAATCCTCAAGATGCAGAAACATTCCTAAAATTGGGTTAGGCCAGGCTCGGGAGGGGGGAGGATGCCCCCCCCCCCGTTTTAGAAGGAAGTAGTAGTCCACAAAAAACACAAAACCTGACAGGCCAAAAAAGAGCCATAAAGATGATAAAGTAGACTACTGAGGATAATAAAGAAATTATGTATTGTTACTATTATGCAAGAAACCCAGAATTTCTGGATAGAAGATGTACAAAAAGATTGAGAGAAATTAGAGAAAAAAATACTTGTACTAGAAAAACTGTCAAAATATTTAAATGCAAATTTAAATATAAAGGAAAAGTATAAAATAAGCAACTCATTGATGACCGAAAACATTTTATAGAAAATTGTGAAACAAAGCAAAAGGAATAGAAATGCCATCAAAAAAGGAATACATAGATACATTTTGATGAAATATCTATGAAGGCCCTGTGGAACATAACAAAGATGCTGAATGGACAGAAGAAGTAAAAGAAACAATAAGACGTTTAAATATACAGGACATGGTATGGGATGAAGTAATGGCCAGAAAAATTGAAACAAAATTAAGAAAAGCTCCTAAATGGAAGATGTCAGACCCAGATGCAGTACCTATCTTTTGGCTAAAAGTAATAACATCTTTACATGAAGATTTAGCCCTAAGAACTACTTATATGCGCATCCCAAGCAAACACAAACCTGGTTAAAAACACAAAAAACAATACTGCTCCTTAAGAATAATCCTACAAACTATTCCAAAAGCTTTATACCAATAACTTGCCTTCTGATGAGACAATGTATAAACAATATAATGGAATTGATGCCGATAGAATTTATAGTCAATTAGAAGAAGACTCAATCATGGCAATAGAACAAAAGGGTAATAAAAGAAAGTCATATGGTGCAAAGGATCATTTGTTGTTAAATAATGTCATAATAGACTACAAAAAACATTTGACAGCATCCCACATTCATGGATAAAAGAGTGTTTACAAATGTATAAGATACACCCTACATAGATTGATTACATTACAGTGACCCTGAAACAGTGACAAACAACTCTGCAGCTAAGCCATGGTAAAGGACAAGTTAGTATCCTAGGAATAAAAATTTAGAGGGGGAATATTCCAGGGTGACTTTTTGTAACTGTTACTTTTATGTCTTGCCCTTAACCCATTAAGCTGTCATGGTTACAATTTGTCTCCCAGCCTACTTTTCATGGATTTAAAATTGTATAATTCTTCAGATGAGGAACTAAAAGCACCACTGCAAGCACAACTGCAAGTGATCAAAACTTTCCCAGATATAAGAATGTCATTTGGGCTTGATAAATGTTCAAAAGCAACCAGCTGATGTCATTCTTCACGTAATCCTTGTTTGCGGGCTCAGTTCCGAGCTTCGGAATTGACTTGGCTGTTATTCCAGCTTGCGCCATTCAAAACTCTTAAGCTAAGCTCGACTTATAATGCTCTTCCCCAAATCAACTCATATCTTGTTTGCCGCTTCATAGTGCCAGATGCGTTCTCTCTGAGCTTTCAAGTGAAAGCTATTGTTTAAGTAAACTGTAAATTAGACTCTCTTAATTTCTTCTTTCTATGTCATATAGCTGTACTGCCCGCTCTTCCCTTTGACAGTTTAACTTGTGTGCACATGTGTTTTTCCTTTTATCTACTATTAGGTAGTTTTTTTGTCAAGTACCATCCTTGGTACTTTTCTCCCTTTTAACTTCAGGTATTCTTAAATACCATAGCTGGTCTTTTCTCCCTACTTGCCTTTACTTAGTTTAAAAAAAAAAAAGCTCTATCCTCTCTCACTTGTTAGTATGACTATTTGTGTGAATGTGTGTGTATGTGTGTGTGTGTGTGTGTGTGTGTGTGTGTGTGTGTGTGTGTGTGTGTGTGTGTGTGTGTGTGTGTTTGTGTGTGTGTGTGTGTGTGTATATATTGTGGCCCTTGTATTTTTTGTAATGGCCGGCAAACCCTCCAAAGGAACTCCTGGATTCAAGAGGTGTCAAAAATGTGACAGGAAGATGCCAAATTTGGATGGAAACACTCTTTGTGTATATTATCTTGGTGTGGTCCATCTACAAGAGGACTGTACAATCTGTCACAACTTTAGCCACAGGATGTTGATCAAACATAAAAATAAGCTAGTTTTGAAAGGTTTGCTTAAGTCAGACTTTGATGAGGCCTTATCTGGTCCAAAAACTGAATCCAGTTCATCTTCTTCTTGTTCCTCTTCATCCAAACCTAAGAAAAGAAGTTAGTCAGTTCTGATACCTTCATCGGAACCACCAATTAAAATTGCCAAGTCTCCCTCAGTGCCGACAACTTCTTTTGAACCAATGGGCCAAAAATGTTCAGTGGTGCCTGTTTCTGCACTGGCTTCTTTGGCGCCACTGTCTTTAGTGTCGAAGCCAACTAAAGATAGTTCTTTGGTTCTAACCAAGCATCTGGAACTGAAGGATCCTTCACTCATATTTTACCGCATATCAGATATTCTCCAACAGTGGGTCCTTTTGGGGACTGTCCTCCCAGTCCTTTTTTGGAGACATGTCCAACAAAATCTCCATCAGCTTCCTCAGTTCAGTCCACCTAGAGTTTGTCCAAATCTGACATGATAAGATTGGTGGATCAGATCCTTATGGTGAGGGGATTACCCCCTTCTTCCATTCCTAGCAATATTAGCTCTGGAACGTTACCATCTTCCACTCCACTGATTATTCCTCCTTTGATTCTACCGGAGTTTGTGGAGTCCTTGGTAACAGCTTTCCTGGCTTCGACTGCTTCTGTGGCAGTCAGAGACACTTCTCCAGCACTGATAGCTGCCCTGAGTTCTTTGGGTCTCTCTGGCCAGGAGGCCTCCTGGAGTTGAAGCTTCATTGCCAGTTCTGAGGGGTGGGGTTAGACTTTGATAATTTTGGAGCCATTGATGCCCCTCGATTCATCAGCATATGTAAGCTCAACTCTGGCTTCAGCTTCAGAGGTGGCTTATTCGGTGTAGGGTGGGACCATGGCTCCAAAGGAGTCTATTTCAGTTCTGGGCTCCCATCCCTCTACAGGGGGGCCTGCTTTCCAAGCCATGGAGAGGGCTTTGTCCATGATGGACAAGCAGTCTATGCCATCCCTGTCAGTCCAAACCTCTTGCCCATCCCCTCAACTAGAGCTACCTCCAGTCTCTTCCTTGGGACAGAGGGCACAGAAGTCTCAAGATCAAATCACATTGGTTTTGTCATCTTCAGATACCTCTCTGGAACCCCCCACCAAAGAGGTACCTTCGAACAGAAAGTGTAAGAGGAAGCACTTGGACTCCCCTGAAGAGTCCTTCACAGAAGATAACAATTTTGTTAAGGGGGAAGGTTCCCCTAAGTCAGCCCCTGAAGATGCTTCCTTCGGGGAGATCCTAGAAATTCTTAAACAGAGGGGTGGCTGGACTATATAAAAAAACACCAAGCAAATGTTGAAACACACCAGACTACAAAGCCATATATATATATATATATATATATATATATATATATATATATATATATATATATATATATATATACACACACACACACACACACACACACACACACACACACACACACACACACACACACACACACACACACACTTAAACACAATCAATGAAACAATCATCTAATCAGTCAACCATCAATTAAAATAATCATATATACATTTTAAAGAAACACTCTTCAGTTACATTCACTGTTTAGACCTGCTGGAGATAGTGTATTAAATTTTAAAATATATAAAGTTTCTTTGTACAATAATTTATTTTTCATTAACACTTCATCTGTTTCCGAAATATGTTTCAAAATAAAAGTTTTTAACAGTGAAAAGTCACTACTATGACAAGTAAAAAAATGTAAAGCTATAGGGCTCATAGCATTATTAATTTTTATGTTTCTAATATGTTCTTGCAACCGTAGCTTGAATATTCTCTTAGTCCCCCCTATATAATACAAATTACTTGGGCAAGACAGAGCATATACCACTGATTTAGTTATACATGAAAAAGCAGAAATGTAACAGAATTTTACACCATTTATTTTTTCAAAACATTTGGTAATGTTGGGGCAAACTGAACACCTTCCACAAGGACAAGGGAAGGTGCCACATTCACCAACCTATAGATTTAATTTTTCACCAGGTGAAACAAATCCATTGTGTTCCACCATGAATTTAATATTTCTACTTCTCTTAAAAGACAAATTTACAGTTCTACACAGATTTTTTACCCCTTCCATATTAATTAAATAGGGCCAATAATATCGAATGACATCAATAATCTTCTCACTTAGAATATTAAATACAAAATAAACTTTTCTACAATCCTGCACAGTATTAAATTCTCTATTATTATTTATATTATTTACTAAAGGCCTATTATGAATTAAGCTGGTATCTATTATTTTATAAAAGGCATCTAAAGTAACATTTTCATCATACCCCCTTTGCTTGAAGTTAATACATGTTTTTATTTCCTTTTCTAGACCCATTTCATCATTACATAGCCTGCTAACTCTCAATAATTCATTATAAGGTAGTGCCTTCAAAGTATGTGGTAGATGGCAAGAGGAAGCACTTGGACTCCCCTGAAGAGTCCTTCACAGAAGATAACGATTTTGTTGAGGTGGAAGGTTCCCCTAAGTCACCCCCCTGAAGATGCTTCCTTCGGGGAGCTCCTAGAAATTCTTAAACAGAGGGGTGGCTGGACTACCCTCTAGCCTTCCTCAAAATAATTGGTATACCCAGAGGCTTTTCTTATCCAGCTCTCTACCGCTTGGCTCTGTCCACCCACTGATGATCTTGTTAAGCTAATCACTCAGTGGGCTTGGAAGTTGCCTGTCTCTATCGAGCTGATCCCAAGGAGACCTGACTGTTTTCTCTCTGCCCCTCAGGATCAACAACACTGGGCCAAAGGAATTCCTGTGGAAGCCATGGTGGTAATGACAGCCACCAAGAAAGAACTTGCCAATGAAAGTTCTACTATTCATCCTCCTAACAATGAGTCTAGGACAATGTACACTTCATTGAACTTCGCTCTCAGGTTCTTGAATTACATGGCACATTTTATGAGGCTTCAAAGAGCTCTGATTAAAGAGCTATCAGATACTCTTGCAGGAGTGGTAGCTGAAGGAGTTTAAGGTAAAGTGACTTCTCAGTTTACCACCCTAGAATCTATCTCCAACTTGTCCATGAGGATAATTGCTCATGCTGCCAAAGGGACGACAAGAGCAGAAGGTTCAGGTGTAGTGATCAGAAGACATGCCTAGATGCACTTATGTGATTTTGCGGGAGCCATTTAAGTCTTCTTTCATCAACGCTCAGTTTGACGTAACTTCCCTCTTTGGTCCCAAGGTTAAAGAGACTTGCCAGATGTGAGAAAGATGGGAATAACCTATCTGCCATGGGCATATGCTTTTCCATTCCTCAGCAGCCTTATTCCAGGAACCAGAGAAATGGGATGCTATGGTTCAAAAAGTCCCAAGGACCTTTCCAGGACTCACGTGGCAATAACTTCCCCTGGGGCAGAGAGGGAAGTAAAAATGAAATATGCCACTCAAGATGCAGAAATGGCCCACAGAATCAAGGTTCCAGGGATTCTTTTCCTGGTAACTCCTATCAGTGCTCTGATTACCTTCCTCTGGAGGCAGTCGGGGGATGATTATCCCTGCACCAATCTGCCTGGCTAAAGATAACAACTGACAAATGGGTGCAGAGGATTATAACCAGAGGTTGCAATATCCCCTTTTCAGAAGAAACAAAAAGACTAAAAGCAATCCTTGACATTCCACCCAGTCACAGGGATGCAGCAATCTTAGAAATTCAAAAACTGCTCAACAAAAGAGTCATCCAAGCAGTCCCACCAGCCTAGAGAGGACCGGGTTTTACTCAAGATTCTTTTTAGTACCAAAGAAAATGGGGGAATTGAGACCAATTTTGGATCTCAGTCAGTTGAACAAATCTGTTCAGCAAACCAAATTCTGGATGGTCTCGGTTCAGTCTATACTTCTGTTCTTGGAAAAAGATGATTGGATGTGCTTAGCAGATCTTCAGGATGTGTATTACCATATAAAAATGGACAAGTGGTTCAGAAGATACCTGCACTTCCAGCTGGGAGCAAGTCACTATCAGTTCAGGGCTCTGCCTTTTGGTCTCACCACAGCCACCAGGGTGTTCACCAAAATGCTTAGTAGGGTTGCAGCTCACCTCAGACTGCTAGGATTCTGGGTGTTTCCATATCTAGACGATGGGCTCCTTACCACTCCCACCAGGCATCAACTTGTAAAGGCAGGCGATTATACTCTTCACCTTTGCTCCAGCTTAGGAATCACTATAAACCATGAAAAATCCCATCTAGAATCTTCCCAACAACTGAAATTCATTGGAGCTATGCACAACACAGTCACTGGCATTGTGTCTTTTCCCTTAGAAAGACTTTAAAGGATCAGACCACAAGTCAGCCAGATCATTTGCAGCAAGGAAGTCACAGCGAGACTCATTCTACAGACTGTAGGGTCAATGGCAGCCTATTTCACTCTAGTTCCCCTGGCCAGATATCACATGCAAATTCTTCAATGGCTTCTGGCCTCCCAATGGTCCTCATTGAATCAACCAATGTCCCATCTGAGTATGACCACCACTCAATGCAGGGAAGACCTAAGTTGATGGTTTCACTCCAACAAAATATTGTCGGGCCATCCCTTTGTCTCTCCTCAACTCCAAGCCATAGTGACCACGGTGGTGACCCAAATAGAGCTGGGTGGAGGGCATTTTCTGGGAAAGACAGTCCAAGGCACTTGGTCCCAGTTGGAGGCCAATTTGAATATCAGTGTTCTAGAGCTGAGGGCAGTCCTCTTAGCGTTGCAGACATTTCAAGATATCCTCCCCTTGGGAGTGATTGCAGTTCAAACAGACAGTATGTCGGAAGTTTGGTACATCAGCAAGCAAGGGGTAACCAGATCTTACCCGCTTTGTTGAGAAGCGCTCAGAGTTTGGCAATGGGCAATTTCTTCCGAATGCTTTCTAGTGGTGATGCACATTCTGGGTAGCTCCAATGCTATTGCAGACAAGCTGAGCAGATCCATCCTCATGCCTTACGAGTGGTCTCTCAAGCTAGTAGTGGCATACAAGATATTCCGTTTTTGGGGCAAACCTAGCTGCAACCTCTTCACCTCTCCTATGAAAAACAAGTGCAACAGTTACTTTGCCCTTATCCCCCCACCAGGGGAGTCACCCAGAGATGTTCTCCTGCACGATTGGCCCCTGGTCTATTGTATATCTTCCCTCTGGTTCCCCTAATATGTCAGTTTCTAAAGAGAGCCAACAGGTAGAAGAACAGGATTATCCTCATTGCCCCATTCTGGCCTTGGCAGATGTGGTTTCCTTTCCTTTGGCCTCATCTACTTCGGGAACCCTGGATACTGGATGCAGCTCCAGACCTATTGTCCCACCTGGAGGGACTGATTCATCTGAATCTGCAGCATCTCAAGCTCACTGCATGGCTTCTTCAGTTCCCATAATCACCAAATATCCCTCTCTCACCTCCCCAGTCCAACACATCATTCTGGCCCACCACAAACCTTCAAGAAGAAAACTATACCATAACAAGTGGTTAAAGTTTACTAAATGGTCACTAGACTATAATCTTGAACCATATTAAGTGCTTATTGATAAAATTCTAAACTTTTTGCCTTCACTCTTTGAGGCATGCACATCAGCCTCCACTATTCGTGTGCACCTTGCTGCGATATCTAACTTCCATGTTGGTTTACATGGCTTGTCTTTTATGTCACATAAACTTTGCAAAGCCTTCTTGAAAGGAATCTTAATGCTCAGACCTCCATTCAAGGAACCCTCTGCACCATGGGATTTGAATCTGGTACTTCAGTCAATCCTCTGAGCCTTCAGCAACTTGTGACTTGAAATTCTTGTCATAGAAAACATTAGTTTTGGTAGCTATTACTTCTGCCAGAAGAATATCTGAAATACAGGTGTTATCCTGCAAACCCCCTTACCTTATCTTTCATAAGGACAGGGTCTCCCTCAGGATTAACCCCTCCTTCTTACCAAAGGTTGTTTCCGAGGCAAATATCAGACTATACAACTCCAAGTCTTCTTTCCAATAAAGGGGACAACTGTCTGCACTTGCTAGATGTACGTAGGCAATTGCATTTTTATCTTCACAGAACAAAGGAAATCAGAAAATCTGACCAGCTATTTCTTTCCTTTTCTTCAGCCAATTTAGGACACCCAGTATCTACCATTACTCTGGCTTAATAGCTTAGAGACTGTTATCACCTTTGTCTACAACAGGAAAGGACTCAACCCACCAGGACCTGTTAGAGCCCATTCAACTGGAGCAATAGTAGTATCTGCAGTTTTTCATGCCAGAGCTTCTTTATATGATATTTATGCTGTGGCAACATGGGCATCATCTCATACTTTTATTATGCATTACAAACTGGACTTGGTCTCTAGGGTAGGGGACATGCATCATTCGGCTCGAGGGTGCTCAGGAATATTCTTCCATGAGACCTTACAAGATTCAGTTAGCTTTGGACTCTGTCCCACAGTCAAGGATTACGTGAGGATCGACAACATCAGATAAAGAAGTTATGTTACTTTAATGTTCCATCTGTGTTGTCGATCTTCACTAATCCTTGACATCCTCTCCCTCCTTCCCCCTGCCGTATAACTCTTGGTGGATCAAATTTCTCCATAGATTGGCTTTCAGTGTAAAGTCTCAGATAACTCTCTGATCTGTTATTCTTGTTCTGTCTCTATTGTTTGCAAACTCAATCTGAGGTGATTTAGAGGGAAGCATTATGGGTAGAGCATAGTTTGAGAGTTCTGGAAGGCACGAGCTGGAATAACGGCCTAGTCGGTTCCGAGGCTCGGAACAGAGCCCACAGTCAAGGATTAGTGAAGACTGACAATACAGATGGAACATTATGGTAAGACATAACTTCTTTTTTTAATGCAGGAAAGCTGCAGCACTAAGAAAATATCAGTCTGGGACAGGAATGTGACATAAAGGAACTTGAGCAGAAGGGAGTGTATAAACATTTGGAAAATGATGAAGGACTGACAATATGAACAAATGTGAACAAAACTTAGTAAGGAATATTTTAAAAGACTAAAATTAGTACTGAAAACAGCTCTGACATCTAGGAACAAAGTACCAGTTGTAAACCTGTTTGCTCTTCCTGTTCTAACTTATAGTTTTGGGGTGATTGACTGGCTTCAAAATGCTTTGGCTCAGTTGGACAAGAAAACAAGAAAAATGATTTATGCTTACCAAATAATTTATAAAAATCAGTGTATACCAAGATTATATATTCTCTGTTCTGAAGGAGGTATGGAACTCCTCGAAATTGATTAGATGTACAGATCTGCAACCACAGGACTGCATTCATATCTGCTGACCTCACAAGATCCAAACACAGTGAAAGTCTTAAAACATGATGAGAACAAGTCTAAGATGACTTCCTTGGTTAGTTTAGCAGAAGTATATGAGTGTCAAGCAGGAATGGAAATCAAACCAGAGATAGACAAAAATCAGGCAGCAACTGAATGTGCCAAAAAACAAAAGATAGAGTATAAAGTGAAGGATCAGAAAAGAAGGCAAGAAACACGGAAAACACATAAATAGAGCTGCAAGTACAGAAAACTCCTGTAACAACCTCATGTCTGTCAGGATCTGGTGCAGGAATGGTTAAAGAGAGGTGAATTTATACCAAAAGATGAACGGTTAGCATTGGTGGCCCAGGATAGGGGACTACATACACATTGCTTTACAAAGTGCATTTAACATGTTGGGGAAACAGACAAATGCAGGTTTTGTAAACCATAACTGGAAACAGTCGCACCTCTTGCTGCTGGGTGTGATACACTAATGGCAGAAGGCCAGTATACTGAAAGGCATAATAATGTGGCAAGACTGTTGCATTAGGGATTATGCAAACATTGCAATATTGAAGTAGCTGAGAAGCACTGGAAACATGAACCACAAAGCATTATAGAAAATGAAGTTCATATCACATGGAATCACCCATTACCAACAGTTCAAAAAATAGATGTGAGAAAACTAGATATAGTAGTCCAAGAGAAGAAGACAAAAGTAGCATTGATCGAAGAAATTCTCACACTCTGTTATTACAGAGTCATAAAATACCAGGTTTTGCAGGCGGAAATGAGGGCAATGTTGAGGAAGGATACCCAGACAGGACCAATAGTAGTAAGAGCAATGGTTCTTACAAAAAAGAATTTACAGTCATATTTAGATATGCTACCAATACATGTAACTCCATATGAGTTGCAGAAGGAGCCAACTCTGGGCACACTGCGGGTGCTGCGAAGAGCACTTTTGGCTAATATCAAAGACTGAAGCAATACTGATTTCATGAACTTTAATCAAAGTTTGATTTAGGAATGGGGTCCATTTTCATCATGGTATTAAAAACCCAAAAGAGTTGTTGAAATTAAACCAGCAAGAAATTAAGTAAACTACTCCCATTGCATTATATGTGCAGTATCCCATTAAACTAAACTTTTTTTTTCCCATTGATTTTATTTTTATTTGTAATAAACTTGCAGACATTTCAGGAACCACATGGGTAAATTCAATGAACAGAAAAATTTGAGAAATGTTTGCCAAACCTACCTTTGTTGAGAATCTCAGAAACCGTTTTTGCATGGTTAAAGTTCTTCTGCAACCTCAATGTGTGTGTGTGTGGGGGGGTACATCCCCACACTTCCCAAACTTATATATAGTAACTCCAAGGTCACACAGTAGTGTAGAAAGAGGCAACAAAAATTGTTTCAGCAAACATACTTCAGTCTTTTTACATTCACTGAAACTACCTTTAGTAAACTGACAGGAGCACAACACTCAATAACTAAAATCCAAGTCTAAACTTTATAGTAACCAAAGCCTCACTGCAAATTCCATCTCTTATCCTAAGGTGTGTAGCTTAAAACTGTACTATAACAATTAGAGTCACCCAAATAGTATTCATTGCAACATTTGTACAAATCATATTCAACCAAACTCATCACAAAAAGGTAGCCTATTTTCTCCTAAACTTTTCTTACTTGTGCTGCATTGCTAACTGTATTCCTGTTTTGTCTTAGATTAATGAACAGCTCACTGTATAGTCTAATGGTTGTCAAAAGATGTTTTATAGAAAAATTGTGATCTCTAAATTTATTCTGAAATGCTTTCATTACATAAGAATGTATGCAACCTTATTTGTAAGATGGTAATGCAGTTGGTTCATGGACTCTTTTTTGTTGTGACCAAGGTGCAAGGGGGGTAGTGGTATGTCCACTACATGTAGATAATCTAGTGTAGCTAAACAGTATGCATGTTTTAGAATGAATTCAACATGCAAGGAGAAAATCTACATAGGCACAATTAAAGCATGACCACTCTATAAAGTGACCAACAGTGAGGACTAAACCTTAAGTTCTGGAGATGAGAAGTTGAGGGCTTACCAATGAACATAGTACTGGGTTAAAGAACTTCGAAAACACCACAAAGTCCAGCAATTGTATCACGAAAGGTAAATTCACCAAAGGATTTTATTAAACAGGCTGACAGGTACAGACTAAGCACAATAAAATGCTTTCGCCAAACAATTCGGCTTCATCAGAGTCATAACATAAAACCAACATAAACTTGAATTTAAATACCATGTTCACAACTACCATTGGATGAAACAAATACCTCCCCCCACACAAATTTAAACAAATAGGAACAAATAGAATTAATTACCCAATGAATACTGCTAAAAACTACTTTTTACAAATTTACTATTACATTTAAATACATAAATATATTATTTTAAAAAAATCTTTCTCTTAAAAACACAACCAAAACAACTCATTCTAGTTAAATAAATAATTAATAGTTGTTGTTAAATCTAGATAATATGCATTAAAAACAAAATAACTAATAAAACTCATATTATTCACATTTACCCCCCCTAAGACACAATTATAGTTTCTGTTTAACTTTTTAAATCTGTTGAGATCTAAGTTTTAAAATAGGTTTTATAGAGATGTGGTCATTTAAACCTGGGGGTCTACAGGCGTCTAATCTAATTTTCCATTCTGTTTCCAATGCCCCCACCCTATTGACCACATCTCCACCTTCCCCACAATCAATCACACGACCTATGACAAAAAACAAAATTTTTTTAAAATCTATACATTGTGTACTGTGCAGGTAAAGTGCATTGTGCAAATCCTTCTTTTTAATTGACCTCAAATGTTCAGAAATCCTATCCCGAAGCCTCCTAATAGTTTTGCCTACATAGTAGGCATCACAGGAGGAACACGAGGCTAAATACACAAGGTTTTTAGTGCAACAGTTACATTGTCCAGGGCATTTTATGGTGTATTTATACCCTTCTACACAGACATATGAACCTTCGTTCACATACCTACACCACCTACAAAATCCACACTTTTTCATACTGGACCTGTAATTTTTTATGTTTTTCTTTTCTAAAATTCCTTTCAAATTCTCCCCTCTGCTGTATACAATATTAGGTCCTTTACCCAAAATCTTTTTAACCTCATCACTGAAGGAGAGGTTCCATGCTCCCTTCATCATTTCAATAATTTCAGGTGTCATGTAGTTGTATTTTACCACTAAACGTACACCTTCTGCCAATTCAGCCTTCACAGTTTCCTGCTCATCTCTTATAGTCACTCCTCCCAGTAAAATTGGAGCATATTTGCCTCCTCTTTCTCTGAGTACATCTCTTTTTACACTAAGTAAAAGCTTCAAAGGGTAACCACGATCAAGAAACATTCCAACAAGTTTGAACATTTCATCCTTAAAAACTACCTCCTGACTAACCAATCTAGAGGTTCTGACCATTTGGGCCTTAATTAAACCCTTACGTTGATGATATGGGTGACAACTGTTGAAATGTAAAAGAGAGTTGGAATAGTTTTCCTTCCTATAAATATTACTTGTGAAACTCCCCTCACCTTTACAGATCAACACATCCAAATAATTAATAAATTCCTTATTCCAATTAAATGTAAATTTCAAAAAGTTTGTTGTTCTGCCCAAATAATCAACAAATTCACTTGCTGATTCCTGGTCACCCTTCCATAGAATCAGTATATCGTCTAAAAACCTATTGTACATAAGAATTTTCTCCATGTATTTATTAGAGGTGAAAATATGCTCTCTCTCCCAGGTCAATAAAACTGCATTCACAAACAAGGGGGCACATTTCGCCCCCATGGCAACTCCTAGAACCTGTTGGAAAAGATCACCTTCAAATGCTACAAAATTATTTTTCAACACCACTTACATCAGGTGTAAAAGGAAGTTGACTTTTTGTCCATTAAATAGCCCACTTTTAACCATTGCTTCAAAAAACATCTCTAAACCCTCCTCCTGTGGAATAACCGAGAACAGGTTCACAACGTCAATTGTGAGAAACCCAAATTCACCCTCAACATCTCTTACATCTTTAAACCTTTTCAAACAGTGCCAAGAGTCTTTGATCACATGTTCAACAGCATTAAACATAGGTTTGAGTGAACTATCAATATATGCTGCTAAGGGTTCGGTTTTAGATCCTCTTGCGGATACAATGGGCCTAAACTCCAGTCTATCAGCCCCCTTATGTACCTTTGGAATACCGAACAGTGTCGGAATTTTCGGAAATTTAACTGATAAAAAATCATATTCAATCTCACTTATTGTACCTTGAAAGAGAGCATCATATAGAAAAACATCAATTTTCAGATATGCCCTATTTATTTCACTTCTTGACACTACCACATATGTTTCATCTCTATTTAATAATGCAGATATATCAGAAATGTAATCAATATTTGTCATGATTACTGTACCCCCTCCCTTGTCGGGTTTCATATATCTGTACGTACCCGATTTTTTCAGGGAGTCTAATAAATCTCTTTCTTTCACTGATAAATTGTCTTCAAACACTTGAAAATTCTTTAACCTCTCCCTTAACTGGGCTTCTACTAACCTTTCAAATCCTATAACTTCCGAATGCAATGGAGGCATAAATGCACTTTTTCTTTTAAAACTATTGACAGGTGTGGGGTTATTCAAATTTGTTGTTTCAACCTTCTTACCCCCCCCCCCCATCAAAAAACATTTTTAAATGCATTTGACTGGTGAACATTTTTAACTCCAACAATGTTTTAGCTATGTCAAGTTTAAACATAGGGACAAATTTAACCCCTTTTGCAAATATTTCAAAATGTTCATTAATGGTTAAATCCGTATAGTTGTAAATGCAGTAACCTTTTTTCCTATAAACTTTAAAATTTTCTCCTTCATTAATGATAATTCCACAGTTATCATAAACTGTTGGCACAGTGCAACTTCCGTAAGTACAATTCTCATACATTCCCTTCTGACCACAGTACAAGGATAACATAATATTGTCATTGTGTGTGAAACTTCTCTCATCAACATTTTCAAAACTTGCATCTGTGTCAAACCCTTCATTATTAACAAAATCACAAACAACTCCCCTACAAATAAATTCATTACAATTCGTAGTTTCATCCACAAATCTTTCCCCACATATCAATACCTCCCCCTCCTGTTGATTCTTCCATTCATTTTGTAACTCTCCTGCGGTTCCCCCCCATTCATTTCCATGTTGCATAGCCTCTCTGATCTTCGAGGCTGATTCTCCGTATCTAAAAAACTATTTGGACTATGAACACATTCATTAAAATCATTTAACTCCTCCTCATTAACAATGTTACTCTCCATTGCATTAACAACCTCATATACCCTATGTTTAGTCCCAGGTGGATATGCACATTTATGTTTGTAGTCCAAAATGTCTCTTTCAAGCTTTCTTTCTTTCGTTTCAGAATTCTTTAAAACAAATGCTTCAATACTTTTTATAACCCTGTCAAAATTAATTTTATATTGTTCAAACAATAAATCTGTAGTAATACTTACATACAATTGTCTAATCTCATCCTTCATCTCATTCAATTTAATATCATTATTTCGAATAATAATGTCCAGCATGTCCAAACCTGTTTTGTTAAACAGGTCTACCAGTTCCAAAAACGCTGTCGACCCCTCTTCAATTCCCATGGGTCTTTTCCAAACACGAAGACCCTTGGGAACCTGATTTAATTCTTTGGATTTTAACAAGAACTTTGTGTCCAACTGAATCGCACGGTATTTTGTACACATTTTCTCGTACATCACAATCTGCTCCCTTATACACGGTTTCGCCATCATTCTCCTGTTGTTGCTGTTCATTTCGTGTACCAACGGCTCATCAAACCAGGAAGTGAGGTCAAAACCTCCGCGTTGCTCATTCCCGTTCAGGACCCCATACGCTCCTTCATGTAAACTGTTCCTCTGCTGAGAACCAGCAGCATTTGCGTACGTTGTTGTCCTAGAACGCTGCCCACACAGAATAGACCCCACTGGGGAGTGCAAAGTGAACAGACGCACCTGCGAATCAGTCGGGCTCACCAGCTCATTGACAACATTCTCTCCATTCTCTCCATTAGCCATATTAGCCATGTTGGCCAAATTAGAGTCATAAGCTTTAATCAGCTTATCCACAACGGCAGCCAGTTCTTTTAAAATCGACTGCATGGTGGATCCACCAAACGCTGACCACAATAACTGTCCCAGTGGTTTGTAAAAAGTAACAAGAAAGACGTTGCACCCACCAGGGCAGATTCAATTAAAGAACTTCGAAAACACCACAAAGTCCAGCAATTGTATCACGAAAGGTAAATTCACCAAAGGATTTTATTAAACAGGCTGACAGGTACAGACTAAGCACAATAAAATGCTTTCGCCAAACAATTCGGCTTCATCAGAGTCATAACATAAAACCAACATAAACTTGAATTTAAATACCATGTTCACAACTACCATTGGATGAAACAAATACCTCCCCCCACACAAATTTAAACAAATAGGAACAAATAGAATTAATTACCCAATGAATACTGCTAAAAACTACTTTTTACAAATTTACTATTACATTTAAATACATAAATATATTATTTTAAAAAATTCTTTCTCTTAAAAACACAAATTTATGTATTTAAATGTAATAGTAAATTTGTAAAAAGTAGTTTTTAGCAGTATTCATTGGGTAATTAATTCTATTTGTTCCTATTTGCGAAAGCATTTTATTGTGCTTAGTCTGTACCTGTCAGCCTGTTTAATAAAATCCTTTGGTGAATTTACCTTTACCTAATATGGCTAATGGAGAGAATGGAGAGAATGTTGTCAATGAGCTGGTGAGCCCGACTGATTCGCAGGTGCGTCTGTTCACTTTGCACTCCCCGGTGGGGTCTATTCCGTGTGGGCAGCGTTCTAGGACAACAACGTACGCAAATGCTGCTGGTTCTCAGCAGAGAAACAGTTTACATGAAGGAGCGTATGGGGTCCCGAACGGGAATGAGCAACGCGGAGGTTTTGACCTCACTTCCTGGTTTGATGAGCCGTTGGTACGCGAAATGAACAGCAACAACAGGAGAATGATGGCGAAACCGTGTATAAGGGAGCAGATTGTGATGTACGAGAAAATGTGTACAAAATACCGTGCGATTCAGTTGGACACAAAGTTCTTGTTAAAATCCAAAGAATTAAATCAGGTTCCCAAGGGTCTTCGTGTCTGGAAAAGACCCATGGGAATTGAAGAGGGGTTGACAGCGTTTTTGGAACTGGTAGACCTGTTTAACAAAACAGGTTTGGACATGCTGGACATTATTTTTCGAAATAATGATATTAAATTGAATGAGATGAAGGATGAGATTAGACAATTGTATGTAAGTATTACTACAGATTTATTGTTTGAACAATATAAAATTAATTTTGACAGGGTTATAAAAAGTATTGAAGCATTTGTTTTAAAGAATTCTGAAATGAAAGAAAGAAAGCTTGAAAGAGACATTTTGGACTACAAACATAAATGTGCATATCCACCTGGGACTAAACATAGGGTATATGGGGTTGTTAATGCAATGGAGAGTAACATTGTTAATGAGGAGGAGTTAAATGATTTTAATGAATGTGTTCATAGTCCAAATAGTTTTTTAGATACGGAGAATCAGCCTCGAAGATCAGAGAGGCTACGCAACAGGGAAATGAATGGGGGGGAACCGCAGGAGAGTTACAAAATGAATGGAAGAATCAACAGGAGGGGGAGGTATTGATATGTGGGGAAAGATTTGTGGATGAAACTACAAATTGTAATGAATTTATTTGTAGGGGAGTTGTTTGTGATTTTGTTAATAATGAAGGGTTTGACACAGATGCAAGTTTTGAAAATGTTGATGAGAGAAGTTTCACACACAATGACAATATTATGTTATCCTTGTACTGTGGTCAGAAGGGAATGTATGAGAATTGTACTTACGGAAGTTGCACTGTGCCAACAGTTTATGATAATTGTGGAATTATCATTAATGAAGGAGAAAATTTTAAAGTTTATAGGAAAAAAGGTTACTGCATTTACAACTATACGGATTTAACCATTAATGATGAACATTTTGAAATATTTGCAAAAGGGGTTAAATTTGTCCCTATGTTTAAACTTGACATAGCTAAAACATTGTTGGAGTTAAAAATGTTCACCAGACAAATGCATTTAAAAATGTTTTTTGATGGGGGGGGGGTAAGAAGGTTGAAACAACAAATTTGAATAACCCCACACCTGTCAATAGTTTTAAAAGAAAAAGTGCATTTATACCTCCGTTGCATTCGGAAGTTATAGGATTTGAAAGGTTAGTAGAAGCCCAGTTAAGGGAGAGGTTAAAGAATTTTCAAGTGTTTGAAGACAATTTATCAGTGAAAGAAAGAGATTTATTAGACTCCCTGAAAAAATCGGGTACGTACAGATATATGAAACCCGACAAGGGAGGGGGTACAGTAATCATGACAAATATTGATTACATTTCTGATATATCTGCATTATTAAATAGAGACGAAACATATGTGGTAGTGTCAAGAAGTGAAATAAATAGGGCATATCTGAAAATTGATGTTTTTCTATATGATGCTCTCTTTCATGGTACAATAAGTGAGATTGAATATGATTTTTTATCAGTTAAATTTCCGAAAATTCCGACACTGTTTGGTATTCCAAAGGTACATAAGGGGGCTGATAGACTGGAGTTTAGGCCCATTGTATCCGCAAGAGGATCTAAAACCGAACCCTTAGCAGCATATATTGATAGTTCACTCAAACCTATGTTTAATGCTGTTGAACATGTGATCAAAGACTCTTGGCACTGTTTGAAAAGGTTTAAAGATGTAAGAGATGTTGAGGGTGAATTTGGGTTTCTCACAATTGACGTTGTGAACCTGTTCTCGGTTATTCCACAGGAGGAGGGTTTAGAGATGTTTTTTGAAGCAATGGTTAAAAGTGGGCTATTTAATGGACAAAAAGTCAACTTCCTTTTACACCTGATGGAAGTGGTGTTGAAAAATAATTTTGTAGCATTTGAAGGTGATCTTTTCCAACAGGTTCTAGGAGTTGCCATGGGGGCGAAATGTGTCCCCTTGTTTGCGAATGCAGTTTTATTGACCTGGGAGAGAGAGCATATTTTCACCTCTAATAAATACATGGAGAAAATTCTTATGTACAATAGGTTTTTAGACGATATACTGATTCTATGGAAGGGTGACCAGGGATCAGCAAGTGAATTTGTTGATTATTTGGGCAGAACAACAAACTTTTTGAAATTTACATTTAATTGGAATAAGGAATTTATTAATTATTTGGATGTGTTGATCTGTAAAGGTGAGGGGAGTTTCACAAGTAATATTTATAGGAAGGAAAACTATTCCAACTCTCTTTTACATTTCAACAGTTGTCACCCATATCATCAACGTAAGGGTTTAATTAAGGCCCAAATGGTCAGAACCTCTAGATTGGTTAGTCAGGAGGTAGTTTTAAGGATGAAATGTTCAAACTTGTTGGAATGTTTCTTGATCGTGGTTACCCTTTGAAGCTTTTACTTAGTGTAAAAGAGATGTACTCAGAGAAAGAGGAGGCAAATATGCTCGATTTTACTGGGAGGAGTGACTATAAGAGATGAGCAGGAAACTGTGAAGGCTGAATTGGCAGAAGGTGTACGCTTAGTGGTAAAATACAACTACATGACACCTGAAATTATTGAAATGATGAAGGGAGCATGGAACCTCTCCTTCAGTGATGAGGTTAAAAAGATTTTGGGTAAAGGACCTAATATTGTATACAGCAGAGGCGAGAATTTGAAAGGAATTTTAGAAAAGAAAAACATAAAAAATTACAGGTCCAGTATGAAAAAGTGTGGATTTTGTAGGTGGTGTAGGTATGTGAACGAAGGTTCATATGTCTGTGTAGAAGGGTATAAATACACCATAAAATGCCCTGGACAATGTAACTGTTGCACTAAAAACCTTGTGTATTTAGCCTCGTGTTCCTCCTGTGATGCCTACTATGTAGGCAAAACTATTAGGAGGCTTCGGGATAGGATTTCTGAACATTTGAGGTCAATTAAAAAGAAGGATTTGCACAATGCACTTTACCTGCACAGTACACAATGTATAGATTTTAAAAATGTTTTGTTTTTTGTCATAGGTCGTGTGATTGATTGTGGGGAAGGTGGAGATGTGGTCAATAGGGTGGGGGCATTGGAAACAGAATGGCAAATTAGATTAGACGCCTGTAGACCCCCAGGTTTAAATGACCACATCTCTATAAAACCTATTTTAAAACTTAGATCTCAACAGATTTTAAAAAGTTAAACAGAAACTATAATTGTGTCTTAGGGGGGTAAATGTGAATAATATGAGTTTTATTAGTTATTTTGTTTTTAATGCATATTATCTAGATTTAACAACAACTATTAATTATTTATTTAACTAGAATGAGTTGTTTTGGTTGTGTTTTTAAGAGAAAGAATTTTTTAAAATAATATATTTATGTATTTAAATGTAATAGTAAATTTGTAAAAAGTAGTTTTTAGCAGTATTCATTGGGTAATTTATTCTATTTGTTCCTATTTGTTTAAATTTGTGTGGGGGGAGGTATTTGTTTCATCCAATGGTAGTTGTGAACATGGTATTTAAATTCAAGTTTATGTTGGTTTTATGTTATGACTCTGATGAAGCCGAATTGTTTGGCGAAAGCATTTTATTGTGCTTAGTCTGTACCTGTCAGCCTGTTTAATAAAATCCTTTGGTGAATTTACCTTTCGTGATACAATTGCTGGACTTTGTGGTGTTTTCGAAGTTCTTTAATTGAATCTGCCCTGGTGGGTGCAACGTCTTTCATAGTACTGGGTTATTTCATATGCTATAATTGGTATATTGTCAAGCAACACTTCAGCATGAGTGTTCTTTAAAATTCCATCACTATGTAGGGTGGAGGATGCAGCAGGGTCAGCCATTGAAGGGTGACTGATTTTTTTTTTTTTTTTTGGTAGTCTCCTACAATTGCTGCATTACCAGGATTTTGCTCCCACCGATAGTATTAAATGTTCTGCTTTGCTTTTCTTTGATATGTGCTCTATGTTTTCAAAGTTTTCCACTGAAGCCAGAATATAGCCATAGTAGACAAAGCATTTTCTGTTAGATTGATGTTACTCTTTGACTAAAGCCATAGAGGAACATAATAATACATTTGTATGTGGGGCATAGATTTCACCATAAGAATTACTGCTACAATGTGATTATGTAGTACTTGACAATTTCCAGGAGCCTGACTTCCACAGCTTTGGATGTCCCCTTTTAGGATTAGTCTGTCCCTTATGCTGAGGGCATCATTAGGGCATTCAGTAAAAAAAGATGTGGAACCCACTCCAGCTTCTACTTTTTTTTCTGCACAGAGTGAGCAGTAATCAGACTGTGTAATCCATATATGCCCCAGAACACTATGACAGATACCCAAATTAGGATTGTTCTCCGCTTACTAATATTTGGTTTTGACTGTGATTGTATTATTTTATCTTGACTCTAACCCTTTTTGGGTTTGATATTTGAGACTTTCCAAAGTTGTTAATCTCCCTGGAAAAGGTCACTGTCAGATGTGAGTACAGGAGACAGTTTCTGCCAAAGGATTAACATTTGTTGGTCAGATTCCAAGATGACTACCATCTAAAAAGCAGGTTGATTAGAGCTCTCCCAGTGTGAAAAAATAAAAGTGGTGTAAAAAGCTAGTATAAATTAACAATTTGGGTAAAATTCAGTTAATGGTTAGTTGCTACCCTCCCTGGATATCAACAAAAAAGAAATTTGGAGAAAGTAAGGGAAAATCAGCTCAAAAAGTAGAGGGAAAACAACTCTGGTGGAGAAGAATCTTGCAGCTGTTCAGCAAAAAATAGCTCTGGTTCTAGCTATAGTACAGGAGATGGCTTCCAATAATTTAGAGGAAAAATAAATTAAATGCATTCAGAAATGTTTAAAATCATTAAGACACTGAAGGAATTTACAGAGTCAAATGACAAAAGACTGCAAAGAATAGAAGAAGCTTTAAGGAGCTTCTCAGAAGAGCTGATAAAACTACAGAAATTAGTAGATAAAATAAAAGACTGTCTGAATATGAGGCTTCTCAAGAAGAACTGTAAATAGAGTTATAAGACTGAACACACAGGGAAAAACCTGAGACTGCTTGTTTTACCAGAAAGACATGAAAGAAATAGATTGCATTTCTTTTATGAAAGAATAAATAAGCAACTAGACTGGTATTCCACAGCAAGATTTGTTAACTGAAAGAGCATGCTGTGTGTATGCCCCATATCTTGCCATGAGAGAGAAACCAAGACCTTTACTACTACAGATGCAGTCATACCAGCAAAAGAAGCTTTTCCTGACAAAGAAAGGAAACATATTAACAATTCAGGACACCAGAGTGTTTGTGGAAAATGATTATTTGCTGTGCACCAGGAAGAAGAGAAATTAGTATTATCCCTGCAATCAAAAATGTCAAAAGGCAGGTGTGAGATTCAACTAGCTATATCTATCTTTAGAATATTTTTTCCTGGAATAGCAAAGACAGTTTTGGATGAAGAACAGGCTAAGGAGGAAATAAAAACATCTACCCAGCAAACAGTGATCCAGCAAGCTGAAATGGACTCTGCTTCTCATTCTTCTAAAAATAACAAAGGCCACAGAGATAACTTGCCAGTAAAAACTTGTCATTGTTCCAAAGGAAAATGATTGAGTGACAGAAAAAAATCAGAAGTACCTTGAACCTGAATCAGAGACTGTTGTGATCAAAATGAAGAGGAAGAGGATGAAGAGGAAGAGGATGAACAATAATAATAAATTAATAAATAAATGGAAGAATTGTAAAATGGCACTTCTGTAGCATACACTTTAGTCAGTAGAACATTGTTTTTGTCACAAGTGGCTAAAATGACTGGAAGTTTGTTGACTTTGAAATTGGTGAGAGAACTGTAAGAATAGTTCTCTCTGTGTCATTAATGTTTTGGACAGTGATGGGGCTGAAGATGTAATTGTCAACAAAAAAAGTTTCCGTTCCTAGTAATCTGTGTATAATAACATTTCTTGAACTAAATTGCATATTATATTTTAAAGTGCAAGTAATCTGTGTATAATAACATTTCTTGAAGTAAATTGCATGTTATATTTTAAAGTACTTCTGTGTGACACGCACAAGTATTTTAAATGAGAAGTGGGGGGGTCTTATCAATGTCTGCAGTTTATGCTAGTGATATTAAAGTAAGAAAGCACTTTGTCTTGACTGTTGAGCTGCTGGGTTGTGTAAAAGTGTATTTGTCATATTATATTTGAATTAAAATATAATAATTCCTCCTGTTTTTGTATAGGTGGAAAGTATAGACTAATGTTCTAAGATTATGCTGCAGATAAGGGATTTTAGTTTTCTAAGCAAGAAGGATAGACATGAAAAACATGAAAATGGTACTTTTCTAGCGAATGGAAAGAGCTAACTCTTGATCTTGTAATGCTATTTGCTGATTTTTCCTGTAGTAAATTTCTGTACTTGGAGATGATGGAGTCTAAACATGTGGGTACATAGTAAAGAAAATGACTGAGCAATGGGGTTTAATGTATTTGTATAAGAAGCTTCACATTCAATATTTAAAGGGGAACTGGCAAACATTTCAGTGAAAATAAATGAAGTTTGACACCAAGGAAGGTGAACATTTTGCAAGTAGTTGCATCCCTAGCAGCCTTAGTACTTTAATATTAACTGTATCACTGCACAGTTTAGTTTATTCATTTAGAGGTAGCCAGTGCACCCTTTCTTAATGTTAAAAATCAGTTAACTGAGAGCATGCAATTTGTTTTTCACATCTAGGAGGGAAACAGAGATAGAACAAGGACACGTGGTATCTGTGCAGAAGAGAGCACAGTCTCTAACACCTGCTTCCAGCATGATTAGACTTACGTTTAGCATAGGTAAAGCCTGTGAGTTTAGCTGTCTATTTGGGGTGACTGTCCTTGTATGAAGGGGTAACTTATATATATATATATATATATATATGTATGGGTTCCCTACATTAGACCGAAAGCTCGGAAGATTGACAATGACATCACCAACGCCAGAAGACTGACGGAGCAGATAACCGACAAATCGGAATCCCGACAGCGAAAACACCGACATGGGAAATGTGTGAGCGTGACTCGGTAAGTGTGCGATAGTGAGGGATTTAGGGTTAGGGTGCGTGCAAGGTGTGTGTGCGATAGTGAGGGACTTAGGGTTAGGGTGCGTGTAAGGTAAGTGTGCGATAGTGAGGAACTTAGGGTTAGGGTGCGGGTAAGGTAAGTGTGCGATAGTAAGGGACTTGAGGGTTAGGGACAGATTAAGTGAGTTTGGGTTAGGGTGCAGGTAAGGTAAGTGTGCGATATTGACGGACCTTAGGGTTAGGGTTTGGGTTAAGGTTAGTGCATAGATAGTTGTGTGTAAGGTGTAGTGTAGGTTTTTAGGTTGTTGGTGTGCTTGTGTTGTGTGTGTTGTGTGGAACAGCGAACTTTTTGTTTTGTTAACTGTTGGGATTGTAGTTTGTCGGGCATGTGAACTTTCGTATTTTTGCGGTTTCGTTCTTGTGGTGACGGTGTTGTGGGCATCAGTGTTGTGTACTGTCCGTTTACTGTAGTAGACCCATATATATATATATATATATATATATATATATATATATATATATATATATATAGTTTACTATCGAACTTTTGGATGGCATTTAGTCAAGCTGTGATAGTTGAAAGGCTATTTTCCAGTTTATGGAAGGCTGAACCGAAAATGGTCAACACCACAACAGTGAATGCTAGTGTGCATTTGCTGTTGTGAGGTTGACGTTCTGCTTGGAGATTGCAGTCCAGTGGGGATCAGGAAATGTACCATTTCCTCAATGTAGTATGATCTTGGAGTTTGTATATATAATGAGCAGGAGATATGGTGGGAGCAGCTCCCCCACATGGGGGGGTGAAGGGGGCTTGCCCCACTGCAATACGTTAGTTGTACATGTCTGGTAGGCAGGGTATGCCAAGTAATGTTTAATACATCGAATGACAACTTGTCAAAATTACAGGTTTCATTAATTTACGTGAAAGATGTTTTTATTTTCGATTTAAATTTTCACTGATGTGCGCATTTGATGGAATGCATTTTGAACTCATGACAGTAAACTATATATATATATATATATATATATATATATATATATATATATATATATATATATATATATATATATGTGTGTGTGTGTGTGTGCGTGTGTGTGTGTGTGTGTGTGTGTGTGTGTGTGTATCTGCTGTGAAAATGGGTTGGGGTTTTGGGGTTTGAAAATGTATATAGTTTTTTTTGTTGTTGTTTTTGTTTCTTAAGTGATTTTATTGAAGTGAAAAGTCTGAGAAAATGTGACATGGGTTGAAGCAGAGATGAGAAGCAGCAACTACATATAAGATTAACGTGCCAAGCATTATTGTGTGCAAGAAAGCTGTGAGTTGGAAACATAAATACAAAAGAAGTGCCATGCAGAAAATGTAAAAGTAATAAATTTTTTATCAGAACAACTGCCATATCAATTTTATCATAAATGTCATTGCAGATATAGTCAAAAAGAAGAATAGCAACGTTATTGGAAATGCATTTAGATAGAAATGGGCACGTGAATTTGGCAAATAAACTATTTCAGAATGGATATTCATCAGAATATCTGGGGAAAAAAGAAAAGGGGGAGGTAATACTGATTGGAAGAGAGGCTGAAATAGTGATAGAAGTAGAAAAGAAAGATAATTATCATATATTTGCTATAAGGGATTACTGGAAGGGAGGAAGGATTGCATTGGCATGCGGTTACATTCCAACAAAAACTACTATGATAAAACTTGAGACATTTGGAAAAAATAATTAGCTTTAATCTGGGAATGTTATTTATGGTTAGGGACTGGAATCAGATTTACAGCAATAAGGATTTATTGGGATGACTTCCTTTTATCTCCCCTTAATTCTTTCTTGGCTCCACCAGGAAATGGGATATAATTTAATTCCCTCAAGGATTACACAAGGAGATACAATTGTGTCTGGTGTCCATGAGTCCTATAAGATTAAAATCTACTTTTTGTCTCAGTGCTATAGTCTTTTGAAAATCAGGCATTTTGGAGTATGATATCACTAAAATCTACTTCTCTGACTCAATGCTATAACCTTTTGGAAAGGCCTAATCCACTCCTCCAATTTTTGTGAAAACACTTTTAAATTATATAAGGTGGTAAAACTGTTTATGAAACCTATGTCATTAAAATCCACTTCGTTGTCTAAGCACTGCAGCCATTTGAAAAGTTCCACATTTGGGAGTCCTATATCATTAAAATCTACTTCTTTGATTCAAATCTACAACCTCTTGGAAACCCCCTGTTCCACCCCTTCCATTTTTATGAAAATACTTTTATTACACATAGTGTTGAAATTGTCTGGAGTTTGTGAGTCCTATATCAATAAAATCTACTACATTGTTTCAATGCGGCAACTTTTTGAAAACTCCAGCATTCATGAATGCTGTATCATTAAAATGTACTTCTTTGGCTCAGTGCACCAACCTTTTGGAAAAGCCCAGTGTACACCTGTTATTTTTGTGAAAATACTTTGTCAGACCCTAGACTTGATTCTTTTGTTATCTGCCTAAAGTTTTAAAAATATGGTATACAGTTTCATGTTGGTGCCCATCACTTACTACTTCTCTGTGGCTCCCTAATCTAATTGCACCCTACTCTGTCATAGTATCCCCATTTCCCATCACACTAACTGTAAGAGTGCTCTACCAGATTTGTAATTCTGCCCCCCCCCGCCAACAAACTGTAATACTAAGTAATTTCAGTATCAACATTATTGGTCCCGAGGCTAAAAAAATGGCACAAAATACTTCAGAGATCAGGACTAGAGCAATTAGTAAAACAGTCAACCAGATCAAACATACTCCCAGGAAATCGCTCTGCTTTAGATCTAATCACAATTCACACAAAACACTGATGTATTAACATTGATATACAACCAAACTGCATAACTGATCACTGCCCTGTTAACTCCTACTGGTCTTTTAAAACCAGAAAAAGGACACCTCAAATAATCATTGATAGCCCTTTCCCCAGAATACAAGTCAGTTACTGGATAATTATCTTCTAACTTTAGACTGGTCACACTTTTGCACTCTACATGATCCTAAAACTGTTCTGTCATTGTTCAGTAATATTCAGTTATACAATTCTCTCTAAATACCCTAAACAACTCTGCAAAGAAATAAAAAAAAAAAACCTTACAGGACACCCCGCAAAGGTAACCACCATGAAAAACTTCTCCAAAGCTGACTTTGGGCTTCTACAAACAGAGGTGGTTAACTTCACAGCACCCATGTCAATGGAAAATAGATGCATGACTGCTGAATCATACACCAATGCTCTGTACGAGCACATACACAAATGCATGGAACTAGCCATACCAAACAGAAGCAAGACGCTCTCCTCCAAAAAAGGAAGCCAATCTGATGGTCCCCTGCCATTAATAAACTCTACAACAGAAGGAAGAAACTGTTGCAGAAAAAGGTGATGTCTCAAGACTGGAAAAACTCCCTTATTAGCCTCAACAAAAAGTTGAGATCCCTCATCAAAACCTCTAAAGCCAGCTATGAAGGCAGAATTGTGGCAGAAGCTAAAAACAACCACAAAGCCTTCTATAGTTATAGCAAGAATCTCCATGGCAATGCCCATGTTTGCTCTGAATTACTGCACAATGTTACCTCCTATACTGAGCCAACAGATATTGCCAACATACTGGCCGACAGATTCAGTGCCAACTTTACCCCCCTCCCCACAATGACCAATCACAATACTGGAAGATTGCCAGGCACCCAGCATTACTGCACCACAGGTTAAAGCTGCATTGTCCAAGTCCAAGAATGCAACTTCCATGGGACCCGACAATACCCTGGATGTGCTCTGCATGAGCTACAAAGTGAACTGGCACCACATCTGTGTGCTCTGTTCAATCACAGCCTCACCTCAGGGTTTGTCCCTCCCAAATGGTGCACTGCCTACAGTCATCCTTCTCCATAAAGGGGGAGCGACATTAAGACTATGGGAATTATTGCTCCATTAGCCTGACGAGTCTGATATGTAAGGCTATGGAGCCGCATCATCATGGATCTAATTAACTAGGATATAGGGAATCTCCAAACTATAGATCCCACTGAATTTGGTTTTGTGAAAGGTAGATCATGCCTGCTCAACCTGGTTGACTTCTTTGAGTCAGTCACCAGAGCTGTGGATGAAGGCAAGGTAGTTCATACAGCCTACATCAATCTGGCCAAGGCCTTTGATACCATTCCCCACTCAGAAATTATTGATAAACTCACCAAACTTGGCATCAACCCCTATATCACTAGGTGAGTTGCAAACTGGCTCACAGATACAACCCACAATGTGAAAGTAGCGGACTCCAAGTCAGACTGCGGACCAGTCACGAGTGGAATCCCACAAGGATCAGTCTGGGGTCCTCTCTTGTTTGGCATCTACTTCTCAGAAGTCCAGCCCAACATGGAAGGACTCTGGCTGACCAAGTTCACAGATGACTGCAAGCTGGGAGCCATTATTAACTCCCCAAGTGATGTAGACATCCTACAGAAAGGCTTCACTGAGACCAATGATTAGTGTCGAATCCATCGCCTTAAATAGTGCAAAAGTCATAATGAAATATTTGGCAAAGAAGTGCTGATATATTGTTTTTTTTTTTTTTTTTTTGAAAAAGCAAATAATAATGTCTATCACACACCACACAGACCCCTACAATTTGAATTTAATTTGTTAGTATGAATGTCGGCTTTAATGATATACTTTAACCATAACTGTGTACACTCCTTTCAATGGAGGGGTGGCTGACTATATAAATAGAGAAAAACACAATCTCTTTGTGTTATTCATCAAAAGTGATACGACTTTTACTAAAAGTGATAACTCATATTACCTTGTGCAGCTGTTGTGTAACACAGACTATAATATATGCACAGGCACCAGAATGAATTATAAAAATGGACGTAGGACATGTACATCCCTAAGAGTCAGTCAGTAGTGAGGGACTGAAAAAGTAACCAAATGAGGAGAGTAAAACTAAATTCAGCAAATTAACAACAAAAATCGCAACACAATGGGGAGAATCATTGCCTAATTCCAGTTCTGCAGCTCTGACCACTTTTCATACAATTCTAAGCAATATATCTAAGCAATATATCTGCTGGCTCAACCAATTGCCCCAATGTTATTTCTCCACAGAGAACCATCACCACTAGTTGTCTATCCTCACCTGGGCAAACAAACACCTCCCAACAAAACACTTTTTAAAACACAAGTTAGCAAACAAGAGGTAAAAAAACCCCAAAAAAACAATTCGATTTCACAGGCCACAGCATCTTGCTGTACTAAGCAGCATTCAGACGCTCAACCAGTTCCCGGCTACGAAAAAGGAAAACACTGAGGTGTCAGGCGTTCCATGCTTTCTAGGTCCATTCTGTCTTCCATGCTGATACTTTAAACGCAACATAACATTCTCCGATTGGTTGCCACCACTTGCTTCCTGAAAAAAAACCAATCGGCTTGCTGTGATCGCAAGCATATACAAAGTTCATGGAAAGCGATTTTTTCATAAATTTTAAATATAAACATGAGGTTAAAAAGTTAATGGCTCTGGGAAGGGGACTCGGGTGGAATTAATGAGTTAAGCTTAATGCCAAAAAATGTGTCATTATCCCCTTTGGGAAAAACTCAGTTCCCACTAATTACCACATCGATGGGAGCCCACTGAACACTGAAGGGGTTATAATAGATCTGGGGACACAGGTTAACAGCAACCTCTCCTTCGACCACCACATTGCCACTGTGGTCAGAAAGTCCTTCTATGTGGCACATCTCATTACCAAGCGTTTCGCATCCAAGAAGAAAGAGGTCATCATCTCTCTCTACTCTTCCCTCATTAGGCCAATCATTGTGCATAATGCCTTAGTTGGTCTGTACCTCACTAGACACATGCAACAGCTGGAAAGGCTACAAAAGTACCTCATGAAGAGAAACCTAGGCTTTAAACACATGTCCTATATGGACAGACTCAAAAAGCTCCAACTATTCTCTGTCTCATATCGTCTACTAAGAGGTGATCTCTGCTTGACTTACAAAGCCAAGTCTGATCCAGCTCTGTTAGAAATGCTACATCTAAAGAAATCCAAATCCCTCCGCACCACACACTCCAGAGACCTCAACCTCATTGCCACAATCAACAGAACATGCTGGAGGAACAGGTTCATAACCCAGAGACTGCCCATGCTCTGGAATAGACTTCTCATACATGTCAAGCAGAGCACCTCACTGGTCCTATTCAAGAGAAATCTTAATGAGTTGATGGGAAATAGAAAGTTCACCCCAGGGATCACTGCAGTGGCTCTACTTGACAGAGGTACTGGGAACTAACGTTGGGCGACACGATGCCAGGGCACTTCTATGGGTTGGGGTTGTAAAAGCTCCAGGGCCATTAGCCTGATACACACTTATGAACCTATGAACAAATTATAAACCCCTCCCCAATCCTTCAACCCTACAACATAATGACCTTTCCAAATTCCCAAACAACTGCAAGAACTACCTTCTCTCCATTATAAATGCCATTAGTAACTCCTCCATCCCTTGCACCAACTTTCAGCCCTGTATATCTAATAATCATTTGCAACTATATCCCTAGCAACCTATGCAATTAACTTCTCCATGGTTTCAGTTAAGAAAACTAAATCTCTACTATCCAAATTAAATTTCTGGGGAGCAAAATTTGCCAGATTTCATCCTACCTTTCTGATACTTCCTGCTAAACATATTGACCAACCGCTAACACATATATGCAATTCATCTCTTAGAAACAGCAATGTTCTACCTGCCTTCATGCATTCTACAATCATATCGTTTGCAAAAATAAATTTATCCTCTCAACTCAAACAATGCAGATAATACAGACCATATCCAATTTGTATTCTAACAAAAATATTTGAAAAAATACTATAAAAACAACTTTTCAAGCATATCAATAACTTGGACTACTCTGTGACCAACGGTATGCATTCACAAACTGATTTATCACTATAACTACCCTTCTAACAGCCACTGATAATATATACAGCAGAATCAACAAGGGACATATTGCTGCAGGAATATTTGTAGACCTATCCAGAACATTTGAAACTGTTAACCCATAGCTTTCTTTTGCACAAACTCAAAACACTAAACTGTTGTGAGGATACAATAGCCTGGTTTAATAACTGTCTCAATGACAGGACAGTCTAAGTATGCTATAATAATATCTTTTTAGCTGTTGTAAGTATTAATACAGGTATTACCAAGATTCAGTCCCACTTCTTTTCTCAGTCATTATCAATGACCTTGCATTACATCTTCCACTCTATTACTTTGTATGCAGATGATTTACTTCTCCTGGATACAAACAAAACTCTTCAATTGCTCCAAACAAACTTGCAAACATAATGTTCTGATATTTTCGTTTGGCTTCAACAAAACAGATTACTAGTCAATGTAGCCAAGACTAATGTTATGTTTTTTTTTCTGGTGTAAAGAAACTTCAACCTGTACCACAACTAATAATTCAAGACACAAAAAGCAATACAATTCCCAGTGTAGAAGAGTAGTCATACCTAGGCTTAACCCTGGCTTGTCCTTCAACCTCAGTAATCGCACAGACAAAATTACTTCCAAAGTTCTTTCACAATTAAAGCTAAAGAATTTCCCAGTCACTGTCCCCAACTTCCCATAAATCTATAGCCCAGAGTATTATTTTCTTAAACTAGAATAGGTACTGCCACTACTCAGCATGAACTCCATCTGTAACTCAAAACGATACGTAAATTTGAATTCCTAACAGACGAAACAAAACATCAAAGTGATGTACTTTATGCAATGTGCTGGTTCTGTGCACCAGATAGAGCCACTCTCTGTCTGGGAACACTAACTTCAGAATTCTTAAAACAGGAAACTGCCTCCACTCAAAAGGAAACTATCTCTGAAAGACCAAAATTGCATTCTTAGAAACAGCCAACAAAATGTTCTTAACCTTCTTCTCTGTTCCAGGTTCAAACTTGCCATATGTGAAAAACTCTTCTCCAGAACAGGACCTGCACCATCAAAACAACAGGTCTATGTCACTTCAGCGAATACTGTTTTTAGTTCACTTACATCGTCGAACTGTTCATACTGAGATCGAGGTACAGTGAGGATCAGGAAATTTGCCCTTTCCCTATTGTAGTGCAATCTTGGAGGTGGTATATATAATTAATGTGGGGTGGGGGGTGCAGCCCCCCAGTGGTTTTCGATAAACGACATTTCTGATGAAATGCTGTTTGCTGAACTGTCACTTTGAGGTGATATAGACCCAAAACAACTATCTCATGACATTAAGTGCAATAATATAGTAGAAGCTTTCAAAAAAGATTTAAAAAGACTCCCTCTTTGAGGAAGCTAAATCCTCCTTGAAACAGGCTAACGCTGAATTTAATTTAATGAAATTCAAAAAACTTCATTTGTACATCACTGTATGTAATACTGTATGTAATAACTGTATATATTCATATGTTTATATTTTAATAGCATGTTTTTTTTAAAAGTGTTTGTTTTTGTCTTTCAGTTTGATATGTAACTTATTTGTCTTGATCTTATCTTACTGTAAATATATCACTGTACCCTGGCTGAAAAAAGATCAACTGACTAGCCCTACTACCCAATCATCAAACTGAAAATTAATAAAATAATTTTCTGGTGAAATGTATGTGAATGTATAGACTGGAAGATATGAATTTTCTAGCAGAAATACAGAATTTACATATTACTCCCAGGGGTACAATAGTTGGACAAATCTGGATAGAAATTATATTTCACAGAACCATGACATTTTTAAGTGAAAGCTTTGAAACACATCCAAAAACTATTTCTGATCATAAAGAAATAAGGACAAAGATAAAGATACAGGTCAATTAAGTACAAAGATATGAATTTAAAGACTTGACAGTTATTTGAAAAGATAGAAATTTCTTAAGAAAGAAGGTTAGTATTTTAAATGAAAATGGATTTAAAAACATGATAGAAACAAGGAGGAAAGAGATATGAAAAAGAAGTAATAAGAATTATTGAGAGGGGTTGCCAAAGTTGAAAGTATGTTGAAAAGAAACTATGGCAGAGAAAGATGAGGCTCAAAAATTATTATCTAAATGAAGGAAGGATGATATAAAAATAGTGATGTATAACCAATCAGCAAGGAAGTCTCCTGGAAAAGATGGTACTCCTGTGGAAGTTTGAAGGTTAGGCGAGAAGAAAGTGCTGAAGATTTGGCAGGCTTTGTTGAACAATATTTTAAAACGGAGAACAATGTTAGCATCTTGGAAGAAAACTGTGGTGGCTATATTACTCAAAGAGGGTAGCTTCATAGAGACCAATTTAAATTTTAAACCATGATTATAAAGTGCTTATGCTGCCAAAGTGATAGATATGATCTATGTAGTTTTGTGGAAGGAAGGTGAATATTAATAGAACAATAAAGATTCAGAGGAAAGTATAGAAAATACCATTACTGCTGATCGGTCTTGATGCAGATAAAGCATTTGGCAAAAGCTGGAATTTTATAATTAGGGTAATGGTAACACCTGTGTTCCCTGATAGAACTAAAGTGTTAATAAGGAGGATATATGAAGGGTCAGAGTGAAGAATTAAGGTGGGAGGGTGCCTCTGTAACAAGCTGTACTTGACCAATAGAACCAAACACAGATGTCCTATTTCTCTCTTCTTATTTGCTTTATATTAAGAACCATTAGCAAAGAAAATAAGGGACTCACAAATTTAAGGATATCACTGGTATGGTAATCCAGAAATGTTAGTTTTATTTGCAGATGATAGTATTTTTCAGTTGATAGATCCAGAAAAGGACAGTTTGATGTTGTGGAACACTTTGAGACAGTTTCAAGTATTTTCAGGACATAAAATGAATGAAGATAAACAAAGGCTATAGCACTAAACTATGTTGCAATACATGAATTGCTTCAACAATACCCATATTTTCAAGGACATGACAAGAATGAAGAATTTAGGTATAATAATTAAAAGGATTATATTATGGCAGCTGATGATATGTGAGAAGACACTAAACAAACGATAATACAAACATTTTGATTATGGATATGTATATTAAGATACATGCAATGAAGATGATTTTAGTCCCACTGGCTTTGTATATACATCAGACATATTTTTATCTACCAGAGGAGAAGTTGTGGGTGATAATTAATGAAGCTGAAGATATTTATCTGGGAGGGGAATAGGTCAAAACATATGTGGGGCAAGTTGATTCTTTCCACAAATCAACATGATTTAAGATTACTTGATTTCAAGGGATACTTTAGAGCTATGCAGTTAAGTCTCATATATATATATATATATATATATATATATATATATATATATATATATACACATTATACCAGTCTAATCTGAGCATCTTTCTCAACCATCTGAAGTCCAATTTTATTAGCTTTTGGAGGAAAACTTTATTAGAAACAGCCCTGACACCACTGGGAACTGTTTCTCTGATCAGAAAAGTTGTGCTTTTGTTTTTCTTTTTGTTTTTTTTTTTTACAAGCAAGGGGTAAGACTTGGGTGATACCAGGAGCCATGCCAAAATCATTCTGGTACATTCCAGACTCCATACTTGTGCTACCAATAGCCAGATTGTAAATGGACATTCTGGTAATACCTGAGGAACCTATAGCAATATCATCTTTATTCAGTGGAGAAGGTGGTACTAGTCATGCCTGCTGTTTAAAAGAAATTCACATGGTGCATATCATGGAGGTTAGATAATCTGAGTATGCCTTTCATAAACCCAACCAAGCTGAGCAGTTCTACCTCCAAACTCCACATATGGAAACTAGAACTGGAGGTCTTCTGCAATTTTAATATGGCACTCCAGAGACAGATCTGCTCGCTTCACCAGTTTGGAAATTCTGTATCAGAAACCCATGCAAGGACAAATGGGCAGTAAATGCTTTCTTTTTTTTTCAAAACAGGTTTATTGTTTTAACATATAAGAGAAATATCATAACAATTTTATACAAGTAATTAAAAATAGGTATTATTATAATATTCAACAAAACAACTAAAGTATTTACAAAGACATCCACTACAATCAGATAAATTAATTAAACTAAAATACCATGCTATTGAAATTAAAATTTTTTTAACTGGGCAGTAAATGCTTTCTCACTGCAGAGGAAAAAGGGGATCCTGCATATGTCCACTCCCTTTTCACTCAACCTATTGCCCTCTTCAAGTCAACAGAGGGTCAGTGTCTTCTGAATAGCTCCGCTTTGGCCAAGACAGCAATAGTTATCCCAGATAGGGCAGTTAAGCAGGGAAGAATCACTGATTCTTCCAGTCTCACGTATGTTGTTAACCTGGTATAGAGGAGAGTTAGTTCACCCAAGTGTAAATATTATCTATCCTTCACAGTATATCTGTAGCTTACTTATGCTCATGTCTGCATTTGTTCTATTTTTCATTTGTCTCTATATCTCTGTACAATATAGGAATTTTTAAAAATGTCCTCCTCCTGCTGCCTGCTTTTCTTTGACTATTTTATTTTAAGAAAGAATATTCATTCCCCAGTGCTATCCATTCTTTTCATCTCTTACTGCATTGAAATGTACTACTTCCATTTCCGAAGGGAGACAGATAACTTGAGATGGATGTTCCACAATCATTATTTACTTAATCCTATCTCCTACTGGGTTACATATCCTTGTGCATTATATACATTGTGCTAATGATTTCTTAGTTGAGGGTACACTTTTAGAACACAGTGACATTTGCTGTAAATCCTTTTTCCTTGTCTAATGCTTCATATAAGGCTCTAGACTCCCTGCTATACTGTTTTCATGGCTTCATTCACAGCTGTATGCTCCCAAATATAAGCCACTAAGGTATATCTTCAAAAAGTTGTAGATTATGAGTGCTGGTGTAGCAGCCTCTTCAGCTGATTCTAATTGTAATATATTTAAGTCATTTCAGAAAGGTCATCACTTATTTATGTTTGCATTTTTGTCTTTA
The DNA here is from genome assembly GCF_019279795.1 of Protopterus annectens. Taxonomy (NCBI): domain Eukaryota; kingdom Metazoa; phylum Chordata; order Ceratodontiformes; family Protopteridae; genus Protopterus; species Protopterus annectens. The sequence goes on along the minus strand of NC_056737.1, from coordinate 590,520,415 downwards.
GTTATTAAGTATGTGTTCCTTCTTTTCATTCTACAAGTGTTCAGGAATTATCCTGGGTATAGTGGGAATACATAGTTTTACATCAGACATAACCACAGGTTTACATAGGTCTACCTCCTAAGTTGTCATTGTATTCATGACTACATCTTACTTTGTTGAATAATATGTAGCTGATGTGGACATTACTTCATAGTCATGAGTGACTGTTATACTTTAAAATCCATTTTATTTTAGTATCTGGCATAGCCGGCCTTAGGCATAGGCCAACTAGTTGGCTGTCTAGGGTGCCGCTGTAGCAGGGGTGCTTTTCCAGTAATCTGGATGGTGTAGGTAGACTAGGTTGGGGTACAGGATAGTGTTGGGGGGGGCTCTGTGGAGACCTTTTGCCTAGGGCAGCAGTTGAGTAAAGGCTGGTCCTGATCTGGTGATCCTTTTACGGAAATATTTACCAAGGCACTATATGACCTGAGATTAGATTCATTGTTAAGCAACTCTGTCATCCAGTCTGAAGGTCAATGACATTAATCTGTTGTATTTTATCTATTGTTTTGGAAAATCTGGGAATAAAATTTCAAGAGCAATTTGATAGGCATATGACTTTCGTCAATCCACCCACTTTAGGCTTTCACTGGTTCTTGCTTATTTCTTATTACTGTTTTCTTTTGACAAAAACTTATGTCCTTGTGAAATACTGTGTCCTACAATTTTACTGTCGGCTGCCCTGTTTGTTCTTTTGTGGCTTAACACTCCTTTGAGTAATACCTGATAAATCCAGAAAAGGAAACCTCACTGTTGTGGAACATTTTGAGACAGTTTCAAGTCTTTTCAGGATATAAAAATTAATGAAGATAAAGTAAACACTATAGCTATAAATTATATACCCACAAATGAATTGGTTCAGCAATACCCATATTTATGAGGGACATGATAAGATGAAGTATTTGTAACAGTATGGATTAAAAAGGCTTGTGTTATGGCAGCTAAGACTACGTGGGAAGAGACTACACAAATGATAATTCAAAAACTGAGAAACTGGAAGCTCCTGTTTATGGATATGCATAGCAAGGTGTAAGCAGAGAAAAAGTTTTTAGTCCCTTTAGTTTTATATAGGAGTCAGGCATATTTTTATTAACCAGAGGAGAAGTTGTAAACAATAATTAATAAAGAGCTGAATGAATTTATCTGGGAAGGAAAGAGAGCAAGCATTAAGTATGATAAATTGATTCTTCCAATAGAACTAGGCAGTTTAGGATTATCTGATTTGAAGGGATAATTTAGAGCTACACAGTTAAGGCTCATATAGATAACAGAACCAGAAGGTTATCATTCAAAATAGAACGGGATGATAATGAATCTGGGAGGAAGTGCAAGAATTAAAGAGAGAATGGGATTTTTGACACATATGCTTAAGGAGAGTAACAACATTCATACAAAATATACTCATAAAGTAGCAGAAACTATTCAAGAACTCAGCCAACACAAGAATGGAGAAAATAAATTTTGCCAATAGAGATGACTGCAAGTACGGGTACATAAAATAGGCAAGAGTGAGCTGTACTTACTAGAGAAAACTGGCAAAAGAAACGAGGTAATGTGAGCAAATAGAGAGGGAAACGTAACTGAGTGAGATGAGGGCAAGAAGACATTTGGACTGCAGACTAGAGAATGCCCTTCCTACCATAAATTGATATCTGAGCATAGGCAAAGAAAAAGGGATATAGAATCTTAAGTGAAAGGCCTGCTCTGGTAGAGTTTTTAGTTGAAGCTAGACAAGAAGCTGCTGTTAAAAAATGGATAATTAGTAGGGCATATAAAATATTGCATGATAACTATAAAAATCAATCAGAGGAGAATAGAAAATATTGAGAAGGGAAACTGGAAAAGCAATTTGCATTAAAAAAAGACGGCATATGCATGGCTCCCAAGTATGCAACAAACTGCCGATAGTTTAGGATCTTCACTTGTAAATGTTTGCATAAGTATTTTTATACCCCAAGCAGGCGTAAAAAATGTTTCCTTTGGTAGATAGCAAATATTGGAGGTGCAAAGGGGAAGGATGAGATAATTGGGAACATATATTTTGGGAGTGTAATGAGTTGGCAGATGTTAAAAATTCCCTAAAAATTCCTTACAGAGTACTCTGTCAGAAATACTGGATGAGCAAATGGCTGTAAGTAAGGAATTGATTCTTATGAGATGGGGCATAGGATCTGACCAGCCTAGACATAGTAATTATTTATTAGGTTTAATTCTGTTGGTTGTCAAAAAAGCAATTACTAGAAAATGGAAATCAAAGTCTAAACCAACTATATTTAAAGTACTGAATATTATAAAATAGATAAAAGAAATGGAAGAGTGATCTTTAGAAAAGGGAAGGAGAAATTGTATAGAAATAAATGGAAATGAGTTGGAAAACTACATGCAGAATAATGTTCAGGAGGAGGAGGTGTGGAGTTTAAGGGAAGGCAGGAATTAAGCAATTTATGTAATGCTGGACTGACATCTGGCCCAGATGACATACCTGTGGAAGCATGGAGGTGTTTAGGTGAAATGGCAGTGGAGTTTTTAACCAGATTGTTTAATGAAATCTTGGAAAGAGAAAGGATGCCTGAGGAATGGAGAAAAAGTGTTTTGGTACTGATTTTTAAGAATAAGGGTGATGTGCAGAGCTGTAGTAACTACAGAGGGATTAAATTAATCAGTTACAGCATGAATTTATGGGAAAGAGTAGTGGAAGCAAGGTTAAGAAGGGACGTGATGATTAGTGATCAGCAGTATGGTTTCATGCCAGGAAAGAGCACTACAGATGCGATCTTTGCTCTGAGAATGTTGATGGAGAAGTACAGAGAATGTCGGAAGGAGTTACATTGTGTTTTTGTAGACTTAGAGAAAGCATATGACAGGGTGCCTAGAGAGGAGTTGTGGTATTGTATGAGGAAGTCAGGAGTGTCAGAAAAGTATGTAAGAGTGGTACAGGATATGTACGGGGGTAGTGTGACAGCGGTGAGGTCTGCGGTGGGAGTGACAGATGCATTTAAGGTGGAGGTGGGGTTACATCAAGGATCAGCTCTGAGCCCTTTCTTATTTGCCATGGTGATGGACAGGTTGACAGACGAGATCAGACAGGAGTCCCCGTGGATTATGATGTTTGCAGATGACATTGTGATCTCTAGTGAGAGTAGGGAACAGGTGGAGGAGACCCTGGAGAGATGGAGATATGCTCTAGAGAGAAGAGGAATGAAGGTCAGCAGGACTAAGACAGAATATATGTGTGTGAATGAGAGGGAGGATAGAGGAATGGTGAGGATGCAAGGAGTAGAGGTGGCAAAGGTGGATGAGTTTAAATACTTGGGGTCTATAGTTCAAAGTAACGGTGAGTGTGGAAGAGAGGTGAAGAAGAGAGTACAGGCAGGATGGAGTGGGTGGAGAAGAGTGTCAGGAGTGATTTGTGACAGACAAGTACCTGTAAGAGTGAAATGGAAGGTCTACAAGAGGGTAGTGAGACCAACTATGTTATATGGGTTGGAGACAGTGGCATTGACAAAAAGGCAGGAGTTTGAGCTGGATGTGGCAGAATTAAAGATGTTAAGATTTGCACTGGGTGTGACGAGGGTGGACAGGATTAGGAATAAGTATATTAGAGGGTCAGCCCAGGTTGGTAGGTTTGGAGACAAAGCCAGAGAGGCACGATTACGTTGGTTTGGACATGTGCTGAGGAGGGATGCTGAGTATATTGGGAAAAGGATGCTAAGGATGAAGCTACCAGGTAACAGGAAAAGAGGAAGGCCTAAGATAAGGTTTATGGATGTGGTGAGAGAAGACATGAAGGTGGTTGGTGTGACAGAGCAAGATGCAGTGGACAGGAAGAAATCGAAATAGGTGATCTGCTGTGGCGACCCCTAGCGGGAACAGCCGAAAGAAGATGATGATGATGATGTAGTGCTGGACTGATGATAGTTACAAGGAAATAAAAGTTATGTGATGTATTTGTAGACATCATGTGTTTGAGGGAATTGAGTATGTGACAGTTTGTATGTATTAAAATGCACTGTGTACTGTGAACTTTGAGTGAACTCTGAGCAATGAGAAAATTCTGAAAACAAGAGTCTGCCTTAAAGCAGGAAATGTGCCTTTTATGGAAATGCATCCGATTTTCTTTCTTTGCCCAGAGATATGATGATGTGAATTGTCTTATGTTTATGGGTAAACCTTTGATTGGTTAATTGCCCTGTATAATGACCTAATTGGTTCATTTTTATATTTTTGTACTGTCAGCAATATCACCAGAATATAAGCTTGTTTATTCCTTTGTTCTGGGAGTCTCCCTGGTACTTTCCATTAGGCTCCCGCATGTGTGTACTGTAGATAATAAAAACCACTGAAAGAGAGAAAGAACTGTATCTGTCTTTATTTTTAAAGTATTCTGAAATGTAACAATTGGTGCCGTTTTCTCGGATCTGAATTGGGAACAAGCTGCAGCAGTCAGGAAGTGGAAGAAATACTGCTAATGAAAGGGCCCATAACAGATTTTTCTGTTTTTGCAGTGTTTCTTTCATCTCTCTGTCTGCCTGCTTTAAAGATTTGAATTTTTTTTTTTATGCAGAAAAAGATATAATTTCTCTCATTCAGTTGTTTTGAGGTAAGTGGCATGCATTTCTTTTCTGCTATTAAATGTGCAGTATGTGTGTGGGGTAATGTGGAAATACTGGCATCATACGTATGAAAGGAGGAATGATAGTGGGGTAAAAATACGTTTATATAATGCCTTAGCTAAACCTGTGTTAAACAAGTATAGCTTATTGAGTGAAAATGGGAGCGAGTGCGGGAAAAATAAATGAGCCAGAAAGAGGTACATTAGCTGGTTATATGTTTTATCATGTGTCCCGGGAAGTTGTATGTTTTTAAATCAGTGGATCGCCCTAACTAAAAATGTCGGTAACCTTGCTTTTCCTGAAAATGGTAGCTTTAATAAAGATATATTGATTAATTTGCAAAAGAAGTTAAAAAAGAAAGGAAGATTACCAGGGTTGTGTTGGGCAGCTTTTAATGATTGGATGTGTGAAGCTAAAGAAAGGGAAAAGGATTCGGTTGTCAGTAGTCTTAAAGATAATCAAAAGAAACTCAAAGAGCAGATAAAGGAACTGTGACATACTGCGACAAATCTAGATGTAGAAAACGGTAAATGCTTAAAGGAACCGCCCTTTAAGGGATTATATCCTGTAAAAGAATTAAGTAAATTAGAAATAACTGAATCATCTGAGGATGATAACCCCTGGTTTTCCCCACTCCCTACGGCTCCTCCACCGCTATATCAGCCCTCACAGGTTCAAGACAGAGCAGTGAGCTCTACAACAGAGGACGGAGGCTGGCGGGGAGAAGAGCACACCGCACTCGACTCTGGAAGCGGAACTCAGGCAATGGGAAGTCAGCCTAGTAGACCGCTTATAGAGCAACCTGACCAAACAGATACAAGTAAACCATCACCTAGACTAACCCGCTTGAAGACAAAAAAGCAGTAGAAAAGAAAAGCACAAATGCTTTTTGACCCGAAGTCTAGCCAGTCGAAAAAATATTATAATAAAAAGGCGTATATTTACACAAGGGTAAAATTTACAAACAATGTCCAATTGTAATTGAAGACAAAGATGATTACAGTGGGCCGGACAAATTTAATTCAGACTCTGACACTGAATCGGGCACTAGCCCATCAGATGAAGAGAAAGTATTTCCATTGAGAGAAGTCCCAAACCCAGCACAAGCTAGAGATGCGGGACAACTGGCTACAGTAGTGGTGCCTAGGGCGTGGTCAGCAGTTGATTTTCAAGCCATCACCAAATCACTTCCGCCTATTCGTAATAACCCAGCGAAGTTTCAACGCGTATTGGCAGGACATATCTGTTTGCAAAATCCTACCATAGAAGAGGTTAGAGCTGTCCTCCAATATGCTGTCCCAGCCGATCTCATGAAACGTATCTGGGATCATGCTAATGTTCCTACACCAATACTAAAGCACAATATGCAAGGGGAGAATGGATTTGAAGCAGTTAGACAACGTATAGTTGATTCTATCACTGTAATAGTGCCACCTACCCCCAATTGGTCAAAAATTAAATCAGTCATACAGAAAGAGGATGAGCCTATAGACGAATACTTGCATCGACTCACTGAAGCCTTTGAGGCATATTCTAGGTACCCAGAGCCCACCGAAGGACCAGCACAAAGCGGACTGTCAGCTGCCTTTGTGGATGGGCTACGCCCTCAATTGAGGGACACGTTGAATGAAGTATGTTTAAACTGGCCTAGCTTGGGCTTGCATGAGTTAGTCCAGCAGGTACAATACCTGTCTGGCCATTTAGCTAAAGAACAGAAGGATTTACAGGAGAAATTAGTAAAAGCACAAATCCAAATGTGTAATGCTTTTGGTCAATGGGGTAGAGGACGAGGGCGAGGAAGAGGGAGGGGTGGACGCCAAGGACCAGGAAATTAGAATAGACAAAACTGGCAGGGAACACAGTAGGCTCCACCCCAAAATTCTAGTAATCAGACTGAATGTTTCAACTGTGGCCAACCAGGCCATTAGAAAAATGAGTGTCCATATTTGGCTGAGCAACCTGCACCATACACTGATACGTCACAACAGTGGAATTCTAGTTGGACACCGTCCAATTGACAGCAACCAAAATGAAGGTTTCCTGAACAGAAACAACAGCAATTGTGTCCTTTTCTTCCTGTGGATCAGGATGGACCACATGTCATGTTACTGGTTAAAAATAAACCCTATCCATTTTTAATTGATACTGGAGCAAACTAAATCCATGTTAGCTGGCAAAGCAGCCATGAATGTTCCCCTCTCTGACAAAATAACTAGAGGGGTGGGTGTCTCTGGTATACCTATTGAATACTCCAAAACTATTCCAGTCCCAGTCACGTTGGGACCTCTGCAGGATAACCATGCATTCCTAGTAGGACCTTCAGCACCTTTAAATCTATTAGGAAGAGATTTGCTTTGCAAAATGGGGGCTACCATTTTTTGCACAGTGGATGGAGTTTATCTCCAAGTACCTTCAAACCAACAAGATAGTACCCTGGCAGCTTTGGATGACTCTGTCATCTTACAGATGATGTGGTTTCAGCCAAATTCTAGCAGACACAAGTATTTACATTCCCTACCCTCTCACCTGTGGACTACTCATGACAATGATGTAGGATTTTTAACCTCAGCTACTCCTGTAAAAATAACCCTAAAACCAGGAGCAAAGTTACCACGAGTGCCACAGTACTCTTTGACGACTGAGGCTATATCTGGTATTGCCCCTGTTATTTCTGTGTTGGAATGACAAGGGATCATAGTACCTACCACAAGTCCATGTAACACCCCAATATTACCGGTGAAGTAACCCGGCAAACAAGCTTACAGATTTGTGCAAGATTTGCAGGAGGTTAACAAAGCTGTTTTGCCTGTCTTCCCGATCGTACCAAACCCAGCTACTATTTTAAGCTGTATCCCACCTACTGCAAAATATTTCACTGTAATAGATATCTCATCAGCTTTTTTCTCTATTCCAGTGCATCCCGACAGTCAGTATTTATTTGCATTTACCTACAAGGGTCAACAGTATACTTGGACTCGATTGCCCCAGGGATATGTAGAATCTCCAACCTTATTTTCTAGAGAGATGCATAGACAGTTACAGGATCTACGACTACCATCATGTTCAGTTCTAGTCCAATATGTAGACGATATTCTTATAGCTTCGCCAGACAGTAACTCATGTACGGAAGATTCTCTTCTAGTGCTAAACTTTTTAGCTATGCGCGGATTTAAAGTAAATAAATCAAAATTACAATTTTGTCAGGAAAAGGTGCAATATTTGGGACATATTATTACAATGGGCTGTCGTCAAATGCTCCCAAATCGTATAACTTCTATTCAAAAGGCCCCACACCCTATAACTCAGAGACAGCTTAGAGGATTCCTTGGCCTAGCAGGATACTGCAGAAAGTGGGTACCTAATTTTTCAGAAATTTCAGCCCCCCTGTTACAACTTTCAAAAAAGGATATCACGGAACCTTTACCCTGGACATCACAACACAATGAGGCTTTTCAGGCTATCAAGACAGCCTTAGTAAATCCTCCTGCCTTAGGATTGCCAGATTATTCCAAACCATTTGTTTTCTTTTGCTGTGAGCGAAACAAAACTGCCTTGGGTCTCTTAGCCCAGCAACGCACTGGAGGCTACTGGCCTATTGCTTACTATAGCACTCAATTAGATCCGGTTGCCTCTGGTTACCCAGCTTGCTTACGGGCCATAGCAACTGCTGCTGTTTTGGTTGACATGGCAGCTCCACTAACCCTGGGACATGATACAATATTAGCAGTCCCACATGCAGTTCAAGCGTTACTTTTGAAAACAAAAACACAGTATCTCTCGAATGCTCGCCTTCCTAAATATGAATTGAGATTAATAAATAATCCCGCCCTGCAAGTCATACGCTGCTCACCACTGAACCCTGCCTCTTTAATACTAACATCGGATGAGGGCGAACCACATGATTGTGTGCTTGTAGTTAACTCTGCTCTTTCTCCTAGGTTACACTTGTATGACACTCCTTTGCAAAATCCTGATTTGGTTCTCCTTGTTGATGGATCCTGCTTACGTACAACCTCTGGAGAATTCCAAGCAGCTTGGTCAGTCTGTACTCTGACTGAAGTTTTAAGATCAGCATGATTACCTCCAGGCACTTCGGCGCAGGCTGCGGAACTAGTGGCATTATCGAATGCATGCAAAATAGCTAAGGACAAGTCCGTTACTATATATACTGACTCCCATTATGCCCATGGTGTTGTTCATGATTTTGGTATACTATGGAAAGAACGAGGGTTTTTAACTTCTTCCGGGTCACCCGTTAAAAAACATTTTTATATTAATAACCTGTTACAAGACTTATTGTTACCATTTGAAAGTGCTGTTGTTAAATGCGCAGCCCATCAATCTAATGACTCTTTTGAAACTAAGGGCAATAATTTTGCTGACTGGGCTGCAAAACAGGCTGCTTTCTCACAAACTGTTCAGGGAAATTTTTTACAGCCTCTGCAACCAATAACTACTTTTGATACTACAGTGTTGAGAGCTTTACAGGATGAAGCTCCAGAATCAGAAAGAAAATCATGGCTAGCTCAAGGTTGTTTTAAACGTTCTGATCTCATTTGGCAACATCCAGATGGCAGACTGCTCTGCCCAATATCCATGTTAAATTCTCTTATAAAAGCATATCACTTGCCAGCTCATGTTGGGGTACAAGCGCTAATAAAACAAATCCAAAAGGATTGGTTTGCCCCAGGACTTTCTGCTTCTGTACAACATTTTTTGAGCACGTGCTCCACTTGTTTACAGTATAACATTTCAAAAGGCACTATGGCTCCCACACAACCACTGCCAAAACCATTGGGACCATTTTGCGCTTTGCAATGGGATTTTATTGAACTTCCGCCTTGTGCTCATTTCAAATATGTTTTAACTGTTGTTGATGTTTTTTCTGGATGGTTAGAAGCCTACCCTTGCACTAAGAATAATGCTATTTCAGTTGCTAAGAAACTTTGTTATGAATTGATACCTCATTTTGGTGTTCCCTGTCACATATATTCCGACCGTGGAACACATTTTACTGCTCAGTTAATTGATTCATTGTGTAAAATGTTAGGCATCACTCTAAAATTTCATTGTCCATGTAGACCACAGGCATCAGGTGTTATTGAACGAATGAATCAAACACTAAAAACAAGACTGGCTAAAATTACTACTGAAACAGGCCTCACTTGGGTACAGGCCCTACCTCTAGCCCTACTCTCTATGAGAGCTCAAGTACATCCTACTAAAGGTCTTTCTCCTCATGGAATCCTCATGGGATGCCCTATGCTTATGCCCATGACTCCACCACCACCCTTTTCTGAGTATGATACATTTGATCATAATATTCTCCTGTGTTGCACTTCTCTTGTTTCTTTTTTACAGTTTCATCATCGCCAGGTAGCAGCAGCTCAACAAGCTCCTGATCATTTCCTGTCCTCGGCACTACAACCAGAAGACTGGGTATACATCAAGTCATTCTCTCGAAAAACAGCTCTTTAACCACGTTGGAAAGGGCCCTTCCTGGTTCTACTGACCACTTCATCAGCAGTTTGACTACAAGGCTCACCCACCTGGATTCACATATCGCATGTCAAGAAGGTAATCCCGTCTGAAGATCAGCAACCTCTACCTTTTGTTAGTCCAGATTCTCCACCTATTGCTACTCGTACTCGAAGCCATACTGTACCAGTACCTGACAATGCCTGAAGTTTCTCCATTTGCACAAACTCTCCAAGTGCAACCGCCATTTCCACAAAAATACTGCACAACGATTTTGGTGGTTATTCTTGTTGTTTTTGATATTTTTACTGTGGCCATTTTTATTTCCTGCTTCAACTATGCCTCATGCCAAACGAGCTGCATGGCATCCACCTTTCAATACCTATCAAGCCATTAAATACGCATATGCATCATCCCTCAATGTCTCAGACAGTTGGGTTTGCACTGCTATTCCTACTGTTCATGGGGGATTGATGCTAAACATAGTCTCTTTAGGGATTAATGAAACCTGGACGAATTTGATCTACGATGCATCAAATGTTATTTCAAAGGACAAAATAGCATTACAGTTGTCCTTCCGTCAAAACTGAACTGTGTGTTTTCAAAAACTTGGTAAAACCAGAGTCGGGTGGAGCCATTGTAACAAAACTGTGGTATATAATTGCACTGCAGACAATTCGGGTTGTGTAACAGACTTTTCACCTGTAAAAAGACTTGTTAAGGACTCTATAGTTAACTTTTCCCAGAAAGTAGAAACTGTTTATTCCAAAATATTCCAAGGACTGCAGGATGCCGGGGATAATTTCAAACCTATCAATATCACCATTAAAGTAGAAAATTGTTATTTTGTGTGCAGAAGAAAAGCATATAAATGGCTACCAGGAGACTGGTCTGGTAGCTGCTTCCTGGGCTACCTGGTTCCAGCTATTCAGCATATATCTGCATTACCTAATGGAAAAATTCAAAATGTTCGAGAGGTTAAGAAGCCTGCCAATCCTGTAGGTCGAGTTGATGCTTCATGGATTTACCATCATGACTTAGCTCATGTTAGCACCAAAGGACTGTCCCATATGGACTTGGGTGATAACATCATATCATGGGCTGGTATATTTCCATCATACGGAGCAGTCAAATCAATTTGGAAACTGAGAAAGCTATCTAAATTGCTTGAAATACTAAGCAATGCTACATTTTCTGCCTTAGAGGTAGTGACTGATGAATTGACTGCTATGAGGGCTGTAGTCCAAAATTGTATGGCCCTCAATTTCACCCTAGCGGCGAAAGGAGGAACTTGCGCTTTAATCCAGGAGGAGTGCTGTACATTTATTCCTGATAATCAGCAAGAAATTGAAATTCATCTTGAACTGATACAAAGAATTTCTGAACTCTCAAAGGCCAAGGAGGCCGATGGTTCAGCATAGGCATGGTTAACCAACCTGTTCTCAGGTTGGGGAGGAGGACTGTTAAAGTTGATTTTATTAATTGCAGTATTAGCAATTGTTGTTTTTATTGTCCTATTTCTAATCAAAGCACTGATTTTAAAATTAATGTCTTCAAAAACTGTGAAGAAAGTGCTTAAGTTTTATATGCCTGCAACTATGAATATAGGTGATAAAATGGCAATGTTTTCCAATAATGAAAAGACCAGTAGCATGGTTATGCTAGAATTGGGACAAATGTATGATAGGTTAAGTGATGATGCTTACACAGCATCAAATGGGGGATTGTAGAATATGAACAGCCACAGCATGTGTTTGAGGGAATTGAGTATGTGACAGTTTGTATGTATTAAAATGTACTGTGTACTGTGAACTTTGAGTGAACTCTGAGCAACGAGAAAATGCTGAAAAACAAGAGTCTGCCTGAAATTAGGAAATGTGCCTTTTATGGAAATGCATCCGATTTTCTTTCTTTGCCCAGAGATATGATGATGTGAATTGTCTTATGTTTATGGGTAAACCTTTGATTGGTTAATTGCCCTGTATAATGACCTAATTGGTTCATTTTTATATTTTTGTACTGTCAGCAATATCACCAGTATATAAGCTTGTTTATTCCTTTGTTCTGGGAGTCTCCCTGGTACTTTCCATGAGGTTCCCGCACGTGTGTACTGTAGATAATAAAAACCATTGAAAGAGAGAAAGAACTGTATCTGTCTTTATTTTTAGAGTATTCTGAAATGTAACATATTATATATGTAAATGGAAAAATGTTAATGCTGTTTGTTACTGTTCATTTTCTTTCCTGTTAATGCTATATTTGGCTATGTTTTAAGTGATAATTAAATAAATAAAGGTATTTAAAAATGCTCCTTTGAGTAAAGTTTCAACTATACATATTAATTATCAAAGATAAATTTATTCAGTTTTAATAACTGTTAATAAAGTCATGTATTGCAGAAACATGGTTCTGTACTTTGTTGAGGTACTTTATCCAAGGCATCTAATATAGTTTTATGTAATATTTATTGGGCTGTTATGAAACCTGGAATCAGTTGTGGCTAAGTATTTTGCATCCCATACACTGTAAAAACAAACTTAGTTTGTGATTCTTTATAAGGAAAGTCATTGAAGCCAGTCATGGTTTCCAAAATTATGTTGTACTCTATACTTAGACATCTTAATCACCTTCCTCTGAGAGTGGTAAGAACATGTAATGCAAAAGGTATAACTCCAAGAATTTAATTTAGGATATTGCTATTCTGTCCATTTAAGAAGTATGACTTTCCACTTCATTTGTTTTCTACAAGAGTCGACAGGAAAACAAATATCCTGTTTATCCTGTCAGTATACTAATCCTTACAGACTTTCCTATACTGCTGAAATGAGTATACTCCTCAGTAAAATTTAATTTCTAAAATCCTGGTAGAGATGCATGCCTAAAACTAAGACAGTAGAGAGACATCTGTGCATACCTCTCAACCTCTTAGGCAAAATAAGTCTGGACAAAGCCTGACAGAATGCAGGGACAAAAGCCTGAAAATAAGAACAATTTTTAAATACTGCTCTTATAAACTTAGGAAGTTGCTAGAATAACAGGATTTGTCTTAGAAAGCATTTTTTTCTGAAGGATATGAAGTTGGAAACTAAAATGCATGCCATTATTTAGTGACTTCAATCCTCAGATCATCCCAATGATTTCCCAAAAAATCACAAATTTTATGAGGAGCAGATCAAAAGTTGTTGTTGTTTGTCTTTTGGCTTTTTCCCGGTAAGGGGTCATCACAGCAGAACTCCGGTCCACTAATGATTGGCAGTAGATTTTTACGAAATGCCGAGGTGCCAGCCCGACGCTCAGCCTTCAACGAAGGCACACCCATTTACGCACACATGTCTTTCGAATGCTACCCAACCGCAGGGAGGACATGCAGACTCCACACAGAAGGCACTCCCAAGCCAAGCCGAGAATCGAACGGGAGAACCTCTTGCTGTGAGGTAACAATGCTACCGCCATACCACCGCGGCAAGCTGATCAAAAGTATGAGGCAAAAATCTGGACATTCTGCAAAAATCTGCACAATTGAGAGGTATGTCTACAAGCTGATCTGATTTACTAAGCATGTACAGTGAAATATTCAGAATGTGATGGATAAAGCTTGAATTATTAAGGAACATTTGCAGAGAGTTAAGAAAATGTGAGATTTTCCAGGTTTGCATAAATAGTGCAAACATGGTGTGCACTGCTGTCATTTTGGGGATGGTGTATGAAAGCCATGGGTGTTAACAATAAAATTACATTAAACATGTTGGGTAATATGAAAACATTCTGAGATATATTTAAAAGAAGGCAGGATTTGAATGAGCTATGTACTGGTTGACTAATAATGACTGGATATGTTATATGTTATATTGTACATAAGTGGTGTATAATGTTTGCAGCTACATTTGTGTCAGGACGGTTTGGAATGTATAATGTTTGCAACTGAGATTGTGTCGCTATGGTTTATTTTTCATTTATATAAATGTAATATGGCCTATGTCATACATGATAATTTAATAAAGATGTTTCCTGTTTTGGAAAAAAAACATTCTGAGATATAAATACTGTTTTGGTAAAGCACTTATGACTATTAGCTATATTTTCATAACTGTATTAAATTTCATAAAAGCTGATTGACCTGCAGATAAACAAACTGTGCCTTGATATACAAAACATTGTCAGACAATGTTGCCACTAATACTTGACATCTAACATATACATTTTTTGTAGATTAATATTGTTTTGAAATGTTGTGAAATATTATATGCATAATTTGTATCGATTCTCCAGTATCACAAAACAGCAGTATACTATCCCCCTGTTGTCAAACATTATAGAAAGTTCTCAAACAGCTGAACAATACTTCCAGTGGCATCTTGGATTTATTTTGCACACTTACAGAAATATGACAATTTGTTTGGTCATAATACTACTAACTTTTGTCCAATAAAAATACCATTATTCTTTCATAACTCTGCAATATAAAATCAGCTTTTGCAAACAGACTTGTAATACTATCACCAATGTGTGGCCCACCATCTACTGAAGAGCTGCCATAGTTTACATTTTTGTAACTCATCATTAATCAGATATTGCAAATCTTATGACGTGGTTTCAGTAAAGGATATTGGAGATACCCCTTATTAGTTCTTATGAGGAAGGTCAGCATTTAGTGGAGCATTATCATAGGGATCATTAAAAGCACTCCATCAGTGCAGGGTTTCAATACCTACCACATGTGAATATCTCCCTTCGAAGTAAATACCACACCACATTAAAAAATAAACCATGTATGATAGAACCCAAATATAAACAGGCACTGTAACAAAAGAAAAAAAAATACTCATTGCCGATAAAAAAAAAATGTAACTGTCAAAATGCAAAAAAAGCTCTTGCTAAACTTGACAGGTGACTCTGGACCCTGATGAAATCAATCAAAACCAGGTATAAGGCAAAAATATCTCCCCAGGAAATGGATAATCTCAAAGCCTTCTTTAAGTATGTTTAAAACCTTAGAAACAATGACCAGTGGCGTGTAGAGCAAATAGTAAATTAGATCATGTATTCAAACCAAGAGGACATAGCTAATCTACTAGCAGGAACTAACTTAAAAAGGAACCATGTAGCCAACCTACTATTAGATAAATTTAGCTCTAATGTCTCTCCACTCTCTACATTTGCATTTCCTGATCATCTACCCACATCTACACCCCTCCCTCAAATCTCCCATGAGCAAGTCCTCAAGGCAATGTCCAAGGCCAAGGACACTGCTTCTCTGGGGCTGGATAACACACAGAGCTGCTTACTGGCCAGCCTGATAAGGGACCTATCAGATCATCTACAAAGGCTACTTAATGTCAGCCTCCAAAAAGGCTTTATGCTGGATAAATGGAAGACAGCAACTGTCATCTGTTTGCACAAAGATGGGATGTCAACAGACCAGGGAAATTATAGGCCCATAAGTCTGACTAGCCTCATATGTAAGGCTATGGCAAGGATCATTATGGTATTAATGAGGTTTCTAAGGTCACTGCAAGGCACTGGCCTTGACTGATTAACTTCCAATAAAGTGGGAGTTGTATCCCACTTTGCTCTCCTCTGACCCCCAATTCCCCAGCCAATTCTGATTCATCCAATAAATCTGCTCTGATCTCCATTTACAGTTATACCCTCAAGACAGACATTTTAAACAGACACTACCATAAAACTACATCATATCTCTCAACTGTACAGATTTTTGCAGAATATCCAGATTTGTACTTTTCCGTTAAACCCCTACCACGTCTTCGCGCTGCTGTGTTTCGGTGCTATGTTATCACTCATGCAGGAGTGAGAAATGTGATGTGAGAAGAATCAATTGCCTTAGGTAAGGTTAAGGTTTTGTCTCTTCATTTGAATTGGCAGGCAGGCAGTACTACAAACACGAATGTCTTGTGCGGTGCTGCACGATCGCAGGTTTTGTAATGTGGATAACGACTCCTTTTGTTTGCATGTGATGGCTGACTGAAAACACTGAGGACTGTGAGCATTGGCAAGCCTGATATTTTCTTATGTGTATTGTACTGCGGTACAACTCTGATGACTTTTTCAGAGCACCTTGCGTAGCTGAGAAATACGGTTGCAATGCGATGTGTACTTTCTAAAGGTTGCAGTTGTTGAATTGGCAGTAGTACACATTACTCCGGAGACCTGGCTGACATCTTTCTCAGTACTGTGTGAAATGATACATGCTGAACATCGCCCAATTCATGACCATGACATATCCACTAGTATCACTCCTTTCACCTTCTGTCCTACTGGTATTCCCCTACATTAACCTCCTTCTATGGTGCCTGGGGATTCTCTCTTGAGTATTACAGTGAAAAGGAAAGTAGGTTGTGGCCAAAATATGTGCACAACAGATACACCTCCCGCGACTGGTAGGGGTTTAACGGTGGACTGCAGCTATTTCTGCGATGAGCAAACAGACCTGTACACCTAACATGACAATACACACTTGTCAGTCAGTTGTACGGAAGTACTTGTCACACAGAGACTTGTGACCAGGACTGAAATCCCTGCAAAATGGAGCAGCTCAAAGTGGTAGGGGTTTAATGGAAAAGTACCCCAGATTTTTGCCTCATATTTTTGGTCTGTTTCTCATAAAATTGTGGCTTTCTGGCAAATCACTGCCAATTCATTGAGGAATGAAGTCAGAATATAATGACAGGCATTTGAGTTTCAGACTTCATAACCTTCAGAAAAATGTATGTTAATACAAAACCTGTTATTCTATCAACTTCCTAAGTTTGTAATAGCAATGTTTAAAACTTCTCCCCATTTTTTGGCCTTTGTTCCCACATTATTTATGGTTTTGTCCAGATTGCTTGCTCTAAGAGGTTGAGAGGTATGAACCACAAATAACTTTCTGCCTTACAGCCCTCAAAGTCAGTGCCATGATATTATTAGAAGTCATAACAGCAGTAATATACAACTTCCCAAACAAACATAAGACACATCCACACAATAAAATGTTCAGCCTGCTATAACTTACCTTGTTCTAGCTGCTCCTCCATCTTTTGTGTTCTTCACCTATCTTCCTAACTGACTTCAGTAAATAACAAACTTCTTTAAAAAGCACTTATCCGACAGGTCATCACATCACCATGTATTACCCCTACTTCTTTAACTTCCACACCAAGAAGCATCACCACAACCCTACAGTAATCAGGCCAAACTCACTCTCAAGACTGCCACTCAGAATTACCCTTGTATGTTTCCCTCTCCATAAAAACACCAAAGAACTCCTTACTATCCTCCATAATCTTTATACACCTTTTGAAGAGTGACATTGAATCTAATCCATGCACAACAACTACCCTTCCTCAGCAACAGAATCACTTTCTCCCTACACTGGTCTGCATCCTCCTCAATGCCCATAATATCAGAAATAAACTAGATTACATAAGTACTTTTATCTCCCAGCACAAGATTCTTGGGTCAAATATGACTCCCCCAGCATACAACATTTTCTGACCTCCTGCAAGGTTGTCAGTGATGCCAAACCAGGTAAATGATCTGATGGAGACTCTCTAATTATGTACAAAAATAACTTAAACCCAAAAGTCTTTGCCTACTCTACTTGAAAATATTCCAACCAATACCCTTCTTGGATCTGACCAGTATAAGCCCCTGGTTCATGTATCACTGCAGAGATCATCTACATCTTCCTCTCACCAACATATATAGTCTATGCCTTACATAAAACATCATGGCACAGATTTGGAAAACTGCTCTAATCAAACCCCTCCCAAAGAACCAACCCAAACAATACGTTTTACTTCCATATAATATCCATCCTCCCAACTTTGGACAAACTTCTAGGAAAGATAGTCTACACCCAGCTCTTTTTCTATATGCAACAGTATCACCTGCTCTCCTCTAAACAGTATAGATTCTGGCCTGGACAAAGTACTGTGATAGCACCGTGTTTCTCTAATCGATGACACCCAGAGTATACTTTTAGAAGCCTCCTTACAGTTGCTCTGTTTATTGACCTGACAAAGGCATTTGACGTCATTGACTAATATCATCTCCAAAACAAACTAATTGAAATTAGGCTCAATCCAGACACACTCCCTGGATTAAAAACTTTCTCATTAACAGACACTTCAATATTAAAACAGAATCCTCCAAATCAGAATCACCACCTATTATGAAAGGTGTGCCACAAGCCCCCATTCTTGCCTCCCTCCTGTTCACCATATTCATTACAAACTTCCTTGTGACACCCCCTATCTCCCACTTACAATTTACTGATCAGGTCACTTTCACGCCATCATTCATTTACAACTCCAGTCTGACTTACATGAGCTCCACCGATGGCCCATAAACCATAAACTACTGCTCAGTCCCTCTAAGACCAAACCTATGCTTTTGAGAATGTTACAGAAAATTTCCCAAGCATCTGACTCTTTAACTATCCTTGATTTATACAACCATTCTATATGCACCTTCAAATACCCAGGATTATGGCTTGATCAGTCTCTTAACTTCCATTTCCATGTAGAAAGAGTGAGAGAAAAAATAAATTCCCTTCTCTTTGGGGCCAAAATATATCCCCATTTCTATCCAAATCAGCCTAAGCAGCAATTGACAAAGGAGTTCTTCTTTCTCAGCTTGAATATGGACTACCCATCTTCACTTCTACCCTCAAGAAAATGTCACCACACTGGGATTACCCAATTTGAAGTGGTATTTCAGAGAACACAGCTAAGGCTCCTACACATAGCACAAGCAGAAATCTATAATTCAAAGTGGAAATGGATGATGACAAAATGGGGGAAAGCTCGAGAAACAAGGAGAAACTGGTATTCTGGATGCAAATCATTAAAGAGAATAACAATAACCATACAGAATATTATATTCATAAAGTAGCAGAAAGTATTCTAAGAACTAAGACAACACAGGAATGGAGAAAAGAGATTCTGCTGCTAAGGATGACTGTAATTAGGGATACAGAAAATAGACAGGAAGGCTCTGGAATTTATTGGAGAAAACTGGCAAGAAAACAAGGTATTGCAAGCAAATAATTAGAGAGGGAAATATAGTACAATGGGAAGAGGCTAAGAATTTATTTGGACTGCAGGCTAGAGATAGCCTTCCCTATCAAGGATTGATATCAGAGTATAGGAATAGAGAAAGAAATAGGAGGATCCTAAGTGAAAGATCAGCACTAGAGTTTTTTTGTAGAATCTGGAACATAAGCTGCTGTTAAAAAAGGAATAATTAGTAGGGCATATAAAATATTGCATGATAACTATAAGAATAAATCAGAGGAGGTTAGAAAAGATTGGGAAAAGAGAATGGATAAGCAATTGTCAAAGAAACAATGGGAGGATGTATGTCTCCCAAATATGCAACAAAAGTCTAGAAGATTTAGAATCTTTGCATGGAAGTGTTTACATAGGTATTTGTATACTCCAAGTTGACTCCAAAGAATTACTCATGCGGTAGATAGCAAACGTTGGCGGTGTAATGGGGAATAATTTGGAACATATTTTCTGGGAATGAATTGGCAGACTTTTAAAATTCCCTACAGACTACTATATCAGAAATACTGGGTGAGCAAATTGGCTAAGGAAATTATTTTTTTTTTTGAGTTGTGATACAGAATCGAAATTGTCTAGACATAATAAAGCCTTGCTGAGTCAAATTATGATGGCTGCCAAAAAAGCAGTTTCTAGGAAATGGAAATCAAAGTCTAAATCAACTGTACTAGAAGTAGTAAATATAGTAACAGAGATAAAACAACTGGAAATGGGATCTTTAGAAAAGGGCACAATTAAATTACATAGAAAAAAATAGAAATTGTAGGAGCAATACATGCAGAAGTGGAATAAGGTTTAAAAGAAGTCAGGATTTGAATGTTTGACAGTGACTGGATAGATTACAAGTGATGTATAAAGTCTGCAACTGAAATTATATCAATATGGTTTGTTTTCATTTATATAAATGTATGATTGCCTATGTCATAAGTGATAGATTAATGAAGATGTTTCTTGTTTAATTAAAAAAAAAAAAAAAAGAGGTACTTTTCCGTTATTGAGGCAACAGTTTCAACGCGATCATTCAGCTGTAATCAAGTTCCTTAATACATCTGTTAACCAGATTTGTGTGTAAAAATTTGTTCTTTTAGTAATACATTTAAAAATACTAAATTATCTTTACACATATCTGGTTAACAGATATGTTAAGGAACTAATAACAGCTGAACGATTGCAGTGAAACTGTTAACCCGATAAATTACACAGAGGAAAATGAAAAAAATAAGTCAGAAAACAGCTTCTACAAAAATCTCTCTCCAAACCTCCAATTTGTATGATAATCAGTGACTGAACAGTTTGAACAGACAGGCCAGTAATCCATATCAATACCTGGGTTGGTATACAAAATACCTTAATGAGTCTAAGGGGCTAGTGAAATGTTGTTTATATAACCTGAAAATTGCTATCTACATGTTTTTTTTTTCTTGAAGTGCTTAGAAAACACAACATTTGGGATTGGGTTTAGGCTTTTAATTAAATGTTTACTAACTTTGTAAAATAAAACATACATGAATTTATATACAATGGTTGTGTCCGTTGTCAAGGAATCCTTTTTAAAGTAGCAGATGATGCTTTAAAAAAAAAAACGTGTACTACCAAACAGCTGCTTCCAGGATGACGATCGCATCTTTTTAGCTATCTTTACGGCTCAATGACTGTATGTGCACACTATGTGCATTTGTACATTTTTATTTTGTGTGTATGGAGAAAAGGCTTCACATTATCAAGAATTAATTTTTTTTAACTATTCTTTTAACGGGCAAACAATGTAAATGTGGTTGATGAACTCTGAATACAGTGTCTTACTATGTATTTCTGATATTAATCAGAACACATATATGTTTAAATGTTAAATGTATAATATGTATCAAAAAGAGAAATAACTTTTATATTTTACAATTACCTAGTTATATTCTCACAGAAATACATGAAAAGACACTACATTTGGAGCTATCTAACTGCATTTAAACTGTTGCCCCAATAATGGAAATGTACCAAAACAGAAAAATGTCACCACACTCCAGACAATCTCTAATAGCACCTGTCAATTCATCACAAACTCACCTGTCTGTGAACATCATTGTATCATCACAGGATATAGCTACTTATAAAACAAAGATCTAACCTACTGTAAGCATCCCATCTTTACAAAGTGCTCCAACTCCTGACATTTACTCCCCTTGTAGCTATACTTCATGAAAAAAAACTCCTTGTACAACCTGAGACACTACTCACAAGCCACACCAACTCTCATTAGCCCTAGAAACAAACTCCAGAGCACTGCACGTGCATTCTCCTCTTGGCACCTACCCTTTTGCAAGCTCTCTCTGTCAACCTAAAGGAAAAAGTTACTCATAATTCAGAATGCATCTTAAAAAAACACTTCTTCATCAAGCCAAATGTTCCTGCTTCAACAGATGGCATATCATGTAACACTGTCTTTATCTCCTTTCCACATTTTTTTTGACTCTCTCCAAATTACTGACTGTTAACCCATTTTAGAAACTATTGTATACATTGTACATTGCTCTACACAGTTTTTCTATGTAACTAGTCTGAACTACTATGTTATTGCTTACATTTCTGTCTTTTTTGTTAATGAAATGCTTTATATTTCACCCAGGCTGAGCCTGAAATTGGTCAGTATTGATCAGTGCTGTACTCTACGAAACAAGTATAAATAAATAAATAAATAAATAAATAAATAAATAAATAAATAGGGACATAGGTAATCTACAAACTCTTGACCCATGCCAGTTTTGAATTTTCAAGGGCAGACCCTGAGTACTTAACCTGGTTGTAGAAGCCATGGATAAGGGCAAATCAGTGCACACCACATCTAGACCTTGCAAGGGTATTCAACACCATCCCACACTCAGGCATTATAGGTAAACCATCCCAAGTAAGTGTTTTTTTAAACACCTTTATTGAATCATTACTTATGACATAGGCAAACATATTTATATAAAGGAAACCAAACCATATCAACATGTTCGCAGTTACAAACATTATATATCACGTATATTCCTCTGTACAATATAATCAGTCCGATGTGACATAAGTTGGTCAATTTCTGCCTTCTCTTAAATATCATTCTTCCTCTAAAACATTTTTCTGCATGTATTATTTCCTCATTTTCCATTTCTGTCTGTGTAATTTGCTCCTAACCTTTCTACAGATCACATTTCTAGTTATTTATATCTCTGTTACAATATTCACTACTTTAAATATGGTTGGTTTAGACTTTGATTTCTGTTTTCTAGTAATTGTGTTTTTTGCCAGCCACTAGAATATAACTTAATAAGGCCTTACTATGTCAAGGCAATTCAGATCCTGTATCCCAGCTCAGAAAATAATTTCCTTAGTTACACCCATTTGTTCACCCAGTATTTCTTAGTACTCTGCAGGGAATTTTTATAGTGTGCCAACTCACACTCCCAAAACATATGTTCCTAGTCACCTCTTTCTTCCTCATCAAACCTCCATCTGCCATCTACCTAAGGAAAATTCTTTGGAGTGTGTTTGAGGTATGAAAATACCTCTGGAAACACTTCCAAGCCAAAATCCTAAATCATCTGGACTTGTTGCATATTTGGGAGCCATACATATGTCCTCCCATTGTTTCTTTGTGACTTGATTATCCAGTATCTGTTTCTAATCTTTTCTAACCTCCTCTGATTGATTCCGATATTTATCATGCAATATTTTACATGTTCTACTAATTATCCCTTTTTAGCAGTAGCTTCTCTTCTAGTGTCAAATAAAACCTCTACCAGTGCAGGGCTTTCACTTAGGATTCACCTATCCCTTTCTCCTCAACTATACTCCTGTATCATTCCCTGATAGGGAAGGCAGTCTCTAGCCTGCATTCCAAATGTCTTCTTTGCATCTTCCCATTTTATTACATTCCCTCACTAATTATTTGTTTCAAATACCTTGGTTCCTTTGCCAGTTTCCTCCAGTAAATCCCAGCCCCCTCTTGTGTATTCTGTATATCCCTTAATTGCAGTCATCCCTAGCAGCAGAATCTCCTTTCTTCATTCCTGTATTCGCTTAGTTCTTAGAGTACTTTATGCAGCTTTATGAATACAAATATTCTTTATGACTGTTGTTATTATCCTTAAGGATCTGCATCCAAAATCTCACTCTCTCCTTATTTCTTGAATTTCCACTCTGATTCATAAGCATCCCTTTCCAATGTGAATTGCAGTCTTCTGCTTGTGTTATGTATAAGAGCCTTAACTATGTAGCTCTAAAATATCCCTTCAAATCAGGTAATCCTATACCATCTTGTTCTATTGGAAGGATTGTTGTCCCTTCCCCTCCCAGATAAAATCCTTCAACTTTTTATCATTTATTATGCACAACTTTCTGGTTGAACAAAACATGCCTGATCTGTGTATAAAACTAAAGGAATTAAAAATATTTCTACTGCAAACAAAAGCCAATTTTTCTTAATTATCATTCCAGTAATATCCTCGAATTTCCGAGTCCCTTATTTTCTTTGCTAATAGTTCTAACTATAGCATAAATAACATTGGGGAGAAAGATACCCTTGCCTGATTCCTATTTTCAGACAAAATGTATCAGAGAGGAACCCTCCCACTTTGATTTTTGCCTCTGATCCCTTATATATCCCCCTAATTAACCTTATTATTATATCAGGGAATGCACATGCTTCTATTGCCCTACTCTTAAAATCCCAGTTTACTCTGTCGAATGCTTTCTCTGTATCAAGACCCATTGACAACAGTGATATTTTCTTACATTCTGCTTCCTTCTGGATCATAATTGTTTTATTAATGTCATCAACTGTTTGCCTCCCCTCCCGAAAAACCACACTGATCCACATCTATCAATTTTGGAAATACATTTGCCATTCTTTTAGCCATTATAGACATAAACACTTTATATTCATGTTTAAAATTGGAACTGGCCTACATGATGCTGTATCTGATGGGTCTTTACTGTCTTTAGGTATTACAGCCACCACAGCTTTTTTGCAGGATGTTGGTGCTTTCCCTCCTTTTAAAATATTGTTAAATAAAACCTTCCAGACCTTTGTCACTTTCTTCTGTCCTAGTTTCCAAACTTCCACTGGAATACCATCTGTTCCTGGAGACTTTCCTGTAAATGTGTTATACATCACAATTTTTATCCCATCTCCTCCTGTCTTAACTGTTAATTTGTGTTTTTTCTTGATTTTCACATTTCTCTGCTTTATACAGATTTTCATTAAATTTCTGAAATATCTCTAATACCGCTACAGGATCTCCAGTTATTTTTCTTGTTATAGACTCTCTAAGTTTGGCAACAACCCTTTCTACTTTCTGTTGCTTAAGTAGTGCAAAAAACTTTTGTGTTCTGGAGTTATAAAAAAAAAAAAAAACAGTTGCTTAACAGCAGAATTTCTAACTCATGAATATTATTCATTATTTTTAGCACTCTGCAATTGTGCCTCTTCATGGTTTGTGAGATTCCCCTTGTTCTGAAATACTTTACCCTTTCACAGCCTCTCTAAATAATTCTTACTTCTTAGATATCCCTTTTTCTTTTATTTCTATCCTATTTTTACACTTCACTTTCATTTTATCCTACATTTAGCTATAACTTCTGGGGTACTTTCTATCTTCCTAATAATTCCTAAATAATTTCAACTACCTACTACATACATTCCTCTTTTTAACAGGTAGGTGGGAAAGCACCAGTTTCTTATCTTTACTTCATTACCTTGCATTTTTATCTTAGTAAATATTGGTGCATGATCTGAAATAGTTACTGGACGTGTGTCAAATTTTCCTGTGAAATATAATTTCTGTCTGGTCTAACCCAGTAATTGTAACTTTAGGAATAATATATAAATTCTCTCTCTCAGCTCCTTCTACTGAATTAATGTTTCCCATGCTAAAAATGTTCTCTTTTGTTGTATTTTCCCTTCTAGGCTCCCCAGATACATCCTCACTGTTGCAAATCAAATTCCAGTCCACAGCTATATGTAATATTCCTTGCTAAAAGCTGGCTATTTCTCCCTACATTTTTAAAGCTTCATAATAACATTTTTAGGTAGAATATAAATATATTCCAGCTTAATCCTCATCCCTTGCCAGTAACCCCTTGCTATCATGACATTCTTTTTTTCACTATTGGAACTCTTCTAGCAATTAACATAAGCATTCTTCTTTTCCTTTGCCCCTGATATTATGCTGAATATCCATCTTGAAATAATTTCTTTATCAAATTCACACCATCAGTTATTTCCCAATGTGTCTCCTGTAGCATTGTTATTTGCACTCTACATTTTTAATATAATTAAATATTTTTTCCTTTTTCTTATCTGTACCTGTGAGACCATTCACATTCCAGGATAATATAGAACACGTCACCATTATGATAAGAAGTCATTATTCCCACCTATTATATATGACAACTTTTTTCTATTTCCACCTTTTGTGATGCACACACCCACTAATGTTTGTCATGTTGATCCTTTATACATTTTTTCTTATCAATATTGGAACCTATGTCACATTTTACAAGACTTCTTGTTTTAATGAAGGCCCTCAAACAAGAAAACAAACACACCTGCAGAACATCGCCATAACCTGTTAACTTAACAGAAAGGCATAAAACTATGCACATCTTCAAACAGTAAAGTTTAACACTACTAATAGGAACTGTTCCCCCAAACAGACAGCTGTAAGTACAGACCTTAACTAATCTAAAGCTGGGGTTATCCATGCTGAGAAGCATGTCATTGCCTGTACTTCTACTTACACTAATTGGTGTCTGTTCTTTTTTTAATTCCCCTCCCAGATCTGAAAAACAACTTGCATGGTTTCAAACAAACACTAACTTTTAACCTTGATGAAATTGTGCTTTGGCTTTTTTATTGTCCTATAATCAGCTTGTTGCTATGGAAACATAAGAGAAAAAAACGTAGTACTCAACTGCAGGCTTCTAATGACAAGCTGAAATACTTAGTGCTAAAAGAAAACTTTTCATTGTATTCAGTGTTCTCTTATTTACTTGTTTCCACTTGAAACTTGTTATTAGGTTAAGTCAAGGGTGTTAATTCAGACATTTACCTATGCAAAAATAAGAGAAAACATATCAGCTCTACATATATTATGATCTAGGTACTTTTGGACCCCTCACCTCATCAACCCAAGATTACAACCTATTAACATCAATATGCTTTTGTCTAGCCTTTTTTTGCTCTTTTTGCATTGTAATCACTACATTTCTTAATACTAAAAAAAGAAGAAAGAAAATGGCATCTGTTTACTTTAGTATAATTATCACATATAAAACAACTCAAAATGCATTACTATAAAATGTGCAATTATATCATGAAAAGTTTCATAGAAATACTGTTATGCTCGGAAATTGTTTTACTTATACTTATCTTTTTTCCTTCCTCTTTCCCTCTCCTCAGTGTCCTTCCAAAGATTAATGACATGAAGTGAGGCAAATGTGTTTCACTTCCCCACAAGTTTGGGCAAACAAAAGTCCACTCTTTCCACTTTTTCTTATACAGCTGTATTTCACAAATATGATTGATGTTTTGCAGTCTCACATTTATTCACTAATTTAAGTGTTGCTGGTCTTCATCCTGTTCACCTCTATCTCCCTTGCTGGTTTTCATCTGTTCACTTCCATCTCCTGCTCCAGACTCAATTTCAAGGTACTCTTGATTATTCTAGTCAACTCCTCTGCTTTTCTGTGTCTCTCAAGCCTTTTCCTTTGGAACTATGGAGACTTTTCACTGGAAAAGTCTCTCCATGTGCTTTATTATCAGAAGAATGAGAAGCAGAGTCCCTTTTCTGCTTGAAAATATTTTGAAGACAGCTGGATACAGCAGCTTAAATCTCACACTTGCCTCTCAACATTTCCAGATTGTTAGTAAAAATTTGCTTCTCTTCTGTCTGGTTTATAGCTGGATCCAGAGTTTGTTGACCTAGGCAGCTACCTAGTGCCTTTATTGGGTGGCGGCCCCAGCTTCACTATAAAAGTAAAAAAAATGATAACAAAAATATTCATTATGTAAAAAGCCCTTGCAGGATTCTTCCATAGACATGGCAAGCATTAGGACCTCATAGGAGAACTTCCTTACCTTGCAACTTCCATAAACCCCTTCATTAGGACAATGTCTTAACATCATCTAAACTCATGTGGGAGATTTAAGCTGACATCTAAACCTATGCAGGAAACTGTGGATGCAGAGTAAACAGGATCACTATGAAGCATGTCTCTTTAGAATTTGTGTGTTTGTGTTTGTGTGTAATGCCCTAGTTAAGGGCACTGTCTAGTTAAGTGATTTTATTCAGCATAAAAAACACTGAACCTTAATAACTAAGAGAAAGCTAACTAAGGGGAAGCAAGTGACTTAAACCTCCTCACCAATTGGTAGGTCTCCTATAATTTTATTTATTTATTTGTTTATTTATTTATGTATTTATTTATTTATTGTTAATAACTGAGGATTACAGTCTGTAAATGTTATACACAGAGATTTAAAGCTGTGTTGTTCAGTGTTAGTAGTGCAGCAGGTAGCACATTTGCTTTTGGTGCTTAAGGTTGTGGGTTTTCTTCCCACAACAGGTAGATTGATAGCTGACATTACTGTTAATCATAGTGGGGGGGGGGGCTGCTGCACTTCTGAGTGTGTCCTCCTTTAGATGAAATACCTAGTAACTATGAACCTGTTGTTGGTTTGCCAGCCATTCCCTATTGCAATATTAGCAGCACATATTTTTTTTGTTTTGGTTTTGTTAATGTAACACAGGCAATTTGTTTTTCAGGGGCAGCAGGCACTGAATTTGTGGATAAAACACTGAAACACAAAGTTGTCTGCCAGCATCAACCTCTTTATTAGTTACAGTTCTCTTTAATGTGAAATTATTCAGATGACTTTTACTTCAGCAGAGATTGTGCATATTGACTGATTTTGGTGGATTGTAATAACAGACGTTTGAGTGGCTTTTTATGGCTGAAATGTTCTGATACAAATAGTTTTCTCATTATTGGTTTATATGTTTTGTTTCATTGGTTACTGGAAAAATGTTCAAAATTACATATTTAAAACACACTCTAACAAATGGTGCTCTATTATACAAGGAATATACTGTAATTTAATACAATCAATAAGGTGAAGCAAAGAACACATGCATGTATGCATGGTTCTAAAATTGTGTGCAAGGGGCTCATGGTTTGAAAACAACACAAAGGTAAACTTAATCTGCCACTGGCCAGATGTATTTTCTATCAATGTGGGTTTCAATACACTTTCAATGAATGTGAGTTTCAAGGGCAGAGAAGTTTACTGTTGTTCATGCTAAGTCTGTTTTCATTGTGAGACTATATTGTTTAATTAGCAAATGGCTATCAGTGTTTGAGCTATAAAATTTGAAATAAAAGTTTTAAATTAAATTTAAATATCTGTAGTCACTGTAGAAGTAAAGAAGAAATAGTTTGGAGATTGACAGGTTTGAACTGTTAACTTGGGAGAAATTGCCAAGTAATGCGACACTTTAATGGCTGTGTGTGTGTGTGTGTGTGTGTGTGTGTGTGTGTGTGTGTGTGTGTGTGTGTGTGTGTGTGTGTGTGTGTGTGCATGCACGTGAGCTTGTGCACATGGGTGCATGCATGTGTGCATGCATGTGTGTGTGTGTGTGTGGGGGGGGGGGGCAGTGGATCCATTACCCTGCTTATGGCCCCATTTGACCATGATCCAGCTCTGGTCTGGCCTGGTGTACAGTGAATAATCATTTCACACAAACACTTCACTGCCTCCAACTTTTAATACTTTGCCACAGTTTTGTCAAGATCAACTCTTTCTGCTGGTGTGTTTGCATCTTTACAAATTCAGGTCTTGGTTGCTTTCTCATAGCCAGATTTGTAGCATACACACAGTGTGCCCTTTCAGTTAACAGTTCCTGCTGTGGAATACCAGTCCAGTTGCTTATTTGTACCTTCTAGCTGGTGCAGCAGAAAATCTCAATATGTCCTCTAATTCTAGCATTTTTAAACATCTCTTTTTTAGCAGTCTCATACTCAGCCAGTCTTTTCTTCATTTTAGCCTCTGATGTTTGCAGCTTTATCAGCTCACCTGACTATCTGTTTAAAGCTTCTTTGATTTTCCAACATTTTATTATTTGATTTGATATAACCATTCAATGTTTCATTTATTTTAATCAGCTAATCAGCTCTGAGCACATTTGACTTTTTTTTCCTCTAGATTACTAGAAACCATGTTTCCACCAAAACTGGTGCTTGAACTGCTTTTTGCTGAACAAGTACACGATTCTTCACAGTCAGTGTTTTATCTTTATCTTTTCTAGTTGATTTTCTTGTAGGCTCTCTTAGTTTATTTTTTGCTGTTATCCAGTCAATGCACTTACTAGCCAGTAACTGAATTTACTAAAAGTGGAAAAGTTCCTGGCCCTTGTCTTTCAGTTTCTTTTTTCACACTGGGAGAGCTGAAGCTAATCTGTTGATCAGCGTGCAGCCATCTTGGAAAAGGAGATTCAGATAGGCCTGACACAATTTTCTGAGTAACAGGCTATCACCACAAGACAGTTTATAAGAGCCTTTTTGCATTCTCCTAATTCAGGAACTATTCTAAGGCTAACCTCTTGCTATTGAGAACCTGGCAAAATTTCAAGCCCCCATAAACCCTTAGAACACTTGTGACTATGAAGAACTGTTCACAGGAACCATGTACAAGCATGTTAATAGCTGCATAGTGGCAGTTGTATCCCTCCAGGAAGAAGTACAGAATTAACTCAAAAAACAAGCCACCCTGGCGGAATCACAAAATCAATCAGCTGTATAACAGGAGGAAGAAAATCATGGCAAAAATTAGGAAGTGCAACACCCAGCAGGATAAAAACACTCTCATCAAACTAAATAAACAACTCAGAGGACAAATAAAGTCTATCAAAGCCAAGTTTGAGGTAAGTTTGGCCACCCAGGCCAAGGACAACCACAAAGCATTCTTTAGCTATGTCTGCAACCTCAAAGGCAATACACAATTGTGTGCAGAGCTCATTATAAATGGAACCACCTATAGTGAGCCAGAAGATATAGCAAACCTCCTGGCTGATAAATTCAGCTCCAACTTTTCTCCTTTCTCCCCCTCAACCTTCCCTTAGGAAATATAATCAAATATAACTCCCCCTACTATCACTAGGGAACAGGTCCTTAATACTCTCTCTATGACCAAGAACACTGCATCACTGGGCCAAGACAATATCTTGGGATGCCTTCTAAATCGCATGAAACATAACCTATCAGTGCCTCTAGAATTACTATTTAACTGTAGCCTCCAAACAGGCTTCATGCCCATTGAATGGAGAAAGGCAACAGTCATCCCTCTGTACAAAGGTGGGCCATCTACAGACCCTGGAAACTACAGACCCATAAGTCTTACTAGTCTTATATGTAAAGCCATGGAAAGAATTATTATGGAGATGATCAGAGAGATATAGTAACCCTCCAGACACTGGACCCAACCCAGTTCGGTTTTGTCAAGGGCAGATCATGCCTACTCAACCTGGTGGACTTCTTTGAGAAGGTCACCAAAGCAATGGATGAGGGCAGAATCATTCACACTGCCTACCTTGACCTGGCCAAGTCATTTGATACAATACTCCACTCAGGCATTGTTGACAAACTCATGAGGTTAGGTACAAACCCGTATGTCACCCATTGGATAGCCGACTGGCTCACAGACAGGACCCAGGAAGTTAGAATTGGGGAGTCCACCTCTACAAAGAGGTCAGTCACAAGTGGAGTCCCTCAGGGATCAGTCCTTCTACCGCTCCTTTTTGACATGTACTTCTCAGTCATCAAGGCCAATGTCAGTGATTTCTGGCTGACTAAATTTGCAGATGATTGAAAATTAGGAGCTGTAATTGAATCTCACACTGAAAGAAATGTTCTTCAGGAAGGCCTGACACAGACAAACAACTTGTGTCAGAGCCATGGACTAAAAACTAAATGCCAAGAAATGCATAATAGTATCCTTTGGAAAGTCATCCATCCCTGGTAACTATCATATTGACAACACACCCATTAGAGTTGATCCAGTAGTCAGGGACTTAGGGACACACACATATAGATAATAATCTAGCCTTTGATCATCATGTGTCTACAGTGGTGTGGAAATCATTCTATGTTGCACAACTTATAAACAAAGATTTGGCATCTAAGTTCAAAGAAGTCATTGTTCTGCCATATTTGGTATTTATCAGAGCTATCATTGAGTACAATGCCCCCTTTGGTATGTACCTAACCAGGCATATCCAACAACTGGAATGCCCACAGCGATTCCTCACTAAAAGAATAGGGGGTGTAAGTAATATGTCCTATACATACCGCCTCAAGGACCTATTCCTGTATTCTGTCTCCTACAGGCTTTTGAGGGGAGATCTATGCCTGGCATACAGACCATTGTCATACCCCACTATGATGGACCTCTTGCATATCCACAAAGCAAACAGCACCAGAGTTACCCATTCTAAAGACTTAAACATGACTGTGATATAAATAGGACCTGCTGGAGAGATAGGTATGTATCCCAGAGATGACCACATCTATGGAACAGGCTCCCATCCCATCCCATCCATTTGAAGCAGAGTTCCTCCCTAACCCAATTAAAGTGCAACTTGGACAAGTGGGTGAGAAACCAGAAATTCATCTCTGGTTTGGCTCCTATGTCTCTAATGGACACAAGTAACTTGTAAATGTTTAATTTCCCAGGCCCATGCTTACATTTATCAAGCGTATCACAACTTGTTAGAGATTTGGGATGCATGGCTAGGCTTAAAAAGGCCCTTGTATTTGTTAGCCTAGTAAACACCTATGAACCTATGAACCAATAATACCTTGTACAAGACTTCATATGAAAAAAAACTCAGTGGTATCGCAGGAAATTATGGGATCAGTATGTAGATTGCGGATCCTCTGGACATAATGATTTTTATTCTTCAGTGTCTAAAGGAGTTCATATGGAGCACATATTATTGCAAATGTGTCCTTTAGCATGACAGTACATTCTGCATATAAAATTCAATATTTGTTAAATTATTATGTTTTGGGGATCCTATTTTAATGACTTGTCAATACAAAGGACACTGTTCTCAATGAGAAAGATTACTTTACATCAACCTGAAGAAACTGCAAGAAAGGCCCAGCCAAGCTGGAATCTTAGCTTCACTGTGTAACACCTTAAAGTCTTGGGCATTACAAATCCATATAGCTGAGACACTGGTATGTCCTTAAGAGATCATTTAACTATATCCCATGGGCGTCCTCTACAGGAGGTCTGAGGTATTACACCATGAACATTCTAGCTTGGATGGGTCTTTTTTGCAGTTTTTGCCAAATGGTTTGTCTCTGTAACCTTTTTATCTTTTGGTTTGGATTTCATATTACTTGAAGGACATGAGAGGAGAGAACAGAGCCCAAACTAATTAGGCTTGATCATGCTTCTGTCTTTCCAAGTGCCTCTACAGAAGTCTTTACTGACTCATACAGGACCAGTAACATATCTCTGAACCAATTGATCTGGAGGTTAGAATTTTAATTTCTGACAGCAACTCCTTTTCCACTCAATTGTAAATACCTTGAGGGAAGCCAAAATGTATAATACAAACAAAGCTTACATTCAGGAGTGGAAGAGATTTGTTTCCTGGGTTATGTCACACATTTTAGATCCTTTGTATTATTTCATTGCAAGGTTATTAGACATTATTTATTCATTAATAAAAGTTCATGTTTGCAAGTTCTGTTTGTCTACTAACCCTCCCAAGGAATGTAGTACCGCTACTGTCCAAGGCTTAAAGGAGGTATTCACTTAAAACAACTACAAAGATATTTTTCTTCCTCTAGGATCTGAATTTTGTGATGCAAAGACTGACTTTGTCACCCTTTTCAATGAGCAAATGCAAAAGAGTTAAATACCTTTCATGGAAAAAAGATGTAATAGTTGCTGTTGCATCTAGTAAAAGGATTTCAGAATCACAAGCTCTCATTACTTAAGACAAACACATCTTCCATGGCTAATATCAGCAGTGACTCTTAGCCAGTGTATACAATTGTCATTTTTACCCAACTTACCACAATGAAGAACACCGTTTGCATATGCTGAATGTGCACTGGCAACTCATCTATTATATTATAAAGTATAACCAATGAAATCTGAAAAACTAATAATTTTTATTTCATTCTATAAAGAGTGAGAAAGCATATCAATCAATAAGCAAACTCTGTCTAAATGATGGCCCGTGATATTGCCTTTTGCTATGATAGATGTAATAAACCTCTTTGAGGGACAATAAAAGCACATTCCAAACTGATGTTCTTAGTTACTAAATTTTGGCTGAGATTTGAATAAGACAAACCATCAGTTACAAATTAATCTCTTTTGATTCAATCTTACATTATTCTTCATGGATAAATTCAGGATCTGTCATAGTGGGGAGAAGTATAGAAATCTCTCAGTTACTTCAAACATACAGGTTTTGAGACCATTCTCTTAGGTATGTAACTGAAAGAAGTATCACACAAAAATATAAGGGGAACTAAATATAATTGCTAAAGGAATAGACTTCCTATACATGTCAAACAGAGCACCTCACTGGCCCTCTTCAAGAGAAATTTTGATGAGAGGATGGGAAATAGAAAATTCACCCCGAGGATCACTCCAGTGGCTCTACTTGACAGAGGCACTGGAAACTATGGTCAGGTGGAACTAAGCCAGGGTAATCCTATGGGGTAGACTTGTAAAGGCTCTAGAGCCATTAGCCTTGTACACACCTATGAACCTATGAAATCCCATGAATGTGATGCAGTCTCTGTTACTAAAAGGTCAAACTAAAGCAGTATTGTTAACAATGATACCTAGAATGAAAGGAATGTAACTAGCAAATAGAAGGTGAAGGAAACACTAAGCCAAAAGAACTGGGTTAAAATCATTTTACATCAAAAGGGAAAGGAACAACTATCATTAATATGTTCTGTAGCTGAAGGTAAATAACTGAAGAAATGGTTTAGGTGTACATATATAAGTTCAGGGCTAGATAGTTAGGCAAGGGTGATACAGGAAAAATGAAAACAAAAGAAAATAAATAAAAAAGATCTGATGGAAAAACGATAATTTAAAGAATCAGTAATACAATGTAGTAGATGTGATCTTAAAGAAACCCACTTTCTAAGAATAAGTCACCCTTCTAAATAATGATGCAACAGTACACTTTAAATCTATAATGATTGACTTTGAATTAAAATTGATATGTATTGTTAATTGTTGTCTAGATGAAAGGGGGAAAACAAAATAGCATCTGTGTAACAGCTCCTGTCTGAAGCTTTAAAGAAAGGAAAACAGTTTTGCAGAAAGTTGTTTTAAAAATGGTATAATAACCTACAGGAAAGTTATATAACCTCATCCTCAGAATAATT
This sequence comes from Protopterus annectens, assembly GCF_019279795.1. Taxonomy (NCBI): domain Eukaryota; kingdom Metazoa; phylum Chordata; order Ceratodontiformes; family Protopteridae; genus Protopterus; species Protopterus annectens. The sequence continues at coordinate 590,485,758 of NC_056737.1, read as the reverse complement.
CAATATTTTTTGAAGAATTAAGAAAACATTTCTCTGTCAGAACAAGTACGTTTTGATTTCCAGGCTCAACATGCTGAAATAACTACAAAAAGAGACTTACATCAAATCTAAATTCAGTACAGAAACTCTCACTCAAGATTAGAATAAAATGGAAATAACAAAAAACAACTGTACAAAACAGCCTGAGCTTCTTAACGATATGGTTGAAAACCACAGTTCCCCACTACAAAACATGAAATCTTCACTTAATGACACAGATGGAAGAATGAGAAAAAATAGTTTTATATAGAATTTATTATTAAGCAGAGTACAAGATTAACCATCAAAATAGAGGATTTTGAAAATATACAGAGAGGAAATAATCTATGAATCTTTGGGGTTTCTAAAAAGACAGAGGACAGTGATATGGTGACATTTTTGACTACATGAATATGGCAAATTCTAAAAGTGTAAGATATAATTTTTTTTGGAATAAAGAAACCTCTCAGGGAGCAACTGGGAATCCCATTCATGCAAATTCTGCAACTTAGCGTTGAGGATCAAGGAGTGGTTCTGGGTACTAGAAGAGTTAGCTACAGCTCTACAAACAGCTTTGAAGTTTGATAATGACTCTGCTAGGAAAACACTTGAAAAAAAAGAAGATAATGTTTGCCTTTGCTCAAAACATTGAAACTAAAAATAAATGAATAAATAAATGAATACATAAAATAAAATGTACTGTATCCAGCTACACCTAAGCTTTTCTTTACAAATGCATAACAATTTTAGTACTCCAGAGTAAGCTGTTTCATATGTCAAAAACAATAATATCACCCCAAGCAGTGAAAAGATGGACTAGTCTTAATCATCTCTGAAAAGATTTTCAGAGAAAAATGTCTGGTTAGAAGCTACTAACAAGAAACCTAAGATTCCATTTCCTTCTATAAGCATCAAAGATAAAAAAAAGAACAGACTTTCAACTGTATTATGAACAGGTCATAGCTAATAAGTTTTACTAATAGGTTTTAAAAAAAAACTAAGGTGTCACAATGTGTTTTATTCTAAGTAGATAGGATTGATATTCAGGAAAATATATAACAAAAATCAATTTCATATCACTTAAAGGATGATTGTTTTCCCCAAGCTTAGATAAGAATATTTCTACCTTCATATTAGTGTAAGATAAGGTGACTATGATCTGCTAAAATTGTCTTTACATAAAAATTTATTTAACTGTCAAAATAACATTTCACCACCTTATACTCTTAGTAGCCAACAATATAATTTGTTCATTTATCAATTTTAATCAAATTAAATCTTTATAGTAAATATGTGAATTTGCCATGTTACTGAAATATTTAAGTGGTTGGCAAACTAACTGGAATGGGAGAGGGAGAAACTAGAAAAAGAAGAGAAAGAATAAAATAAAAAATAAAAACAAAAATGACTGTATGGACATGGCGGTATGTAATTTCATGGGCCAGATCCCAAAATAATTGCTCTCAGTGTAAAGTGATTTACTCTGGTGTAACCTTGTCCTGATTCTAAAAGACTTGCTCTTGCTGTAAGTGTCTTACTCCGGTGTGAGGTTTTTCTATAAAGCAGGCTTACAGTGAGGACCAGATTCCAAAAAAACTTGCCTTGAGTGTAAGTGATGTACTTCGGTATATACACTGAAATAAGTCACTTACGTTACTTATTAATAGATTTGCAAATCAAACCTTTATTGTAAAACTGAAAGTTCAAAAAGGAGAGAAAATATTTATGGAAATTGTCAAAGAAATTGATAAAAATGTATCAAGATGTTTTATGTCATAAAATGTTAACAGCCTTAGACAAAAGTAAACTCAATTTGTATGCTATAAATGCAAAAGGAATGTGTAATATAATAAACAAAAATTTGATAAAAATCTAATCAAATTCAGTTGGTTAGTGGCATTAAGAATAACAAGACAGTTTCAGATGTAGAACTGAATAAGAGTCATATACCAAAAGACCAAGTGAAAAACAAACTATAATGGATTTTATAGTAGTAAAAAAATAAACGTAAAGTAGCTCTCAGTGGATGGAATAGCTGGATTAGACATAAAACAGGTAATAGGTCAAAATAAGTAAATACATACATAGATAATACATACATACATAAATAAATAAATGAAGCAGCAGGTATCGATGGTATCATCTCTGAAATCTACAAAATCATACCCTCTAATACTGGACAGTTTTTTCATAATGCACATGTAGACATGCAAATGACTAAAACAATTACACTATTATGGAAGTGTAACACCTATCTTAAAACAGGACAGAGATTTCATGTGCTGCTCTGACTGTAGAAGTATATCACATTTGATCATAGATTATAAAATGTGCATATCTATATATACGTAAACAGAATAAAACAACATATTCCAGAATTAATAAAGTATGACTAAACAGGTTTTATATATTCAACATAGATAAATGCCAGCCCAAATTAAGTGAATCTTAACTTTACTACCTTATGCCAGCAACAAGGAATAAGAAACTGAATTTATAAACTGACATATAGAAAATATTCAGGAAGTTGGGAATACTTATTTACAATTTTAGAAGAAGCTGGTGTTTTAATAAACACATTTGAATTAAACAAAGAAGAGAACTGGATAATCATTCAAAAAGTTAGATTTCTTTTATATGAGCAAAGTCTGAAGAGGTGGGAATAATAGGTGCTAACAAACTAACTAAACTAATAAAATATAACTATAGAGTTGTGTATAACAATAAGACTAGTAGTTCAAGACTTCTGGATTTAAAGAAGAAGAAGAAGAAGATTGATACAGAGAAAGACTGAAATTGAGGACACATATTGGAACTTCATTTTTTATGGAGATCAAGACAGATTCATAGAAATAGGAACAAAATTAACATTTCATTTGGTAGCCATTGTAACTATCTCTCCCTTATAGAGAATTTATGCTTGGAAGGTATATATATATATATATATATATATATATATATATATATATATATATATAGTTGTTTTCATCCCTGACTGATTAAAATTAACTATTGTAAAATGCTGGAAATGTAACAGATATAAAAGCTGATTGGAACCACATCATATATGACTATGTAATATTACAGGATTTTTGGCTAAAGGTTCAGAAACTTGGTCAAATTTTATGGACTGAGAATTTCTCTCATTGCAAAGATAGGATTTTCAATAATATCAGTACACCTATATGTATTAAGAAGTGCTATTATCATTTATTTTGGACAATTATAACTATTAAAAAAAAACAATTACAAGAAAATGGTTACAGAAGACATCTCTTTCATTTTTGGGATTTTTTTATCTTCCATAAAATGTGTTCATGATAAAGAAATAAAAATACTTAAAGTTCTACCACAAAGTCAACTGGCAATATGTTTTGGCCCAAGTTATTAGAAATATTGTAGACAATAGTAAATGGGATAGTACAACTAAGTCTTTAAACTTTAAGCATGTTTGTTAATTTAGATATTAGATCTGTTTGTAAAGTGATTTATGGAGTTAGTTTTGTGGGAGGAGGAGTATTTATTGGCACCCATCTTGAGACATGGGATGATTTTCTACCGCAGATTTGTGGATGACCTTCTGTATGGGAAGGTAGTAAAGGTGAACTTATGGAGTTTTGTGACTATATAAACTCCACAACCCCTTTTTTGAAATGTACCATGAGTATGTCTCATACACAGATTGACTTTCTTGATGTTAGTGTCATCAGATATCCCAATGGATCCTTAGATACCAAGATTTTTAGGAAGATGTGTCACAGGAATACATATCTACATCGGGGAAGCATGCACCCCCCACATATTTTTAATAAATCTAAGACTTATCAGTTTCTGTTCAGTGTTCATAATGAATTTGTTGCGTTACTGGATAGTATGTTCTTTATAACGTAAATGATAACTGCACCACAACCATTGTCTTTTTATACAGCCTCAGCCGTGGTGCCGCTTCAGGATTTTTCACTGTTTTTGCTTCATTTTGACCTGAAACATCTTCAGCGTGAGTAGGATATATATTTTTCTGTTTTTAATAATGTGGTTAAAGTCCAAAGGTTGAGGGCCTCCAGACTGAATGCCAATGAAACAGGGTTTATAGAAGAATTAAATGAGTTAAGGGGTAGATTTAAAGAAAGGGGTCTAATGCTCAGGTGGTAGATATTATCTTGAACAGAGTCTCTGGACAGAGAACCACACAAGGTAAGCCCTATTTTTCAGAAGGGTCTTGGAAGAGCAACAAGCAGACGGCTTCAACACAAGCACAAATACTCCTAGTATATTCCAGTAACATTGGACAACTAGTAGAAATAATGAAGAAACTTTGGCAAATACTGGCCATTGACCTGGAGGTTTGTGCCATAGTTGGCAGTAAACCAAATTTTGCATACAAGAACAAAAGATCTTTGGATGTTATGTTATCCGAGCAGGGTAGAGAGACCCATAGCTGATAGAGAGAGCTATGGGACTTTCCCTTGCTCAAGATGTAATTGGTGCAGTTATTTAGACACTTCTGGACCTTTACACACCCTGACACACGGGAAACAACTGCAGTTCAGGACCATCACTGACTGTAACACTTGTTATTTAGTATACTTGGCTATGTGCAAAGTATGTTCTAGTTTTTTATGTAGGCAAGACAGATAGATGACTACTGGACCATGTTAGGGAGCATGTTTATAATGTCAGCCATTCCATTCTGACCAGTGCATTAGCCAAACATGTTGCACAGCACAATGCTGCACATACATTTAGATTCATGGTGACAGAGGTGTTGCAGATAGATCCACGGGGTGGTGACATCAGGAATAGGATAGAAAATGTAGAGTTAAAATGGATCATCAGGATGAGAGCCACCAGACAGAAGGGGCTTAATGATAAGGTTTGTATTAAACCTGTTCTTAGAGCAAGGAAACTCCATAAATAATGAAATGGGAGATTTATTCCAAAATATGTAATTTTCTTTAGTTATTTTTAAACATGTAATCTTCTTTATTTGTTTTTATAAGTGTTTTATATATATATATATATATATATATATATATATATATATATATATATATATATATTCATGAGGGCACACATATATTTTAACATAAAGCTGTTCTATGGTTATTTTTGCTCTGATGGGTGTGGATTTTAGTTTAATCAACACTTGTTCATTACTTGTTAATGAATTCATTGTTTTCATTGGTCTATGGTCTTTTAAATAGTCATTTGATTAAACTGAATTTTGTCTGATGAAGCAATCATTTGCACTCGGAAAGCACTCACGTTAAACATTTTTTGGATTACCTTTGGAGTGTATTTTTTATGGTTCCAGGCTGCTTGGGTTTGTTCACCATATATTTCTTCTAATTGCTGTTGTGTGTTTTATCATTCTTTTTGGTGAACAATGTATCTGTTTTGCTGCAAATTTTATCAGGTTATAGTTATATGTTTAATAATTTGTTATAAGAATACTTTAAAGGAAAATGAATATTGCCTGCACTTGCAGTTTATATGCTATGATATAAACTTTGTTACTGCTATTGCTTGATATTTAATATTAACCAAAAAAATATGTAAAAATGCTGTGCAGATAAATATATTTCAGAACTAAGACATATACGATCAATGATAGGACAGGAAAATGTCATACATAATTAAAAAGGCCAGGCCAGATGATAAAGAACTTGGATAATAGAACTAGGTATATAGTTGAGTTAGAAGTAAATGGGAAGTAAGAACAAAAAAAACACTGCGAGGAAGATAATTAGAAAAAAGAGATTGATAAAAACAGTTTAATCCTTTTTCTCCTTTCAAATAGCCAATTAGAGATGAAACAACTGAGCAGTATATATTTAAGAGAAATAAATTTAAATGGAAAAGATGAAGAATGGAATTGACAATATGGACAAAGTATGTTATCTTCTAAAGTCTCACCAAGGTATTCAGCCCTCTGTGAATGATGACTGTAAAGGTTCCATGGCAGGGATAAAGCACTGAGTAGAGTGCACTCTGTGTTGCATCTGAGGCACACAGGCCTATGAATCATGCATTGGCAATATGCAGATGCACAAACAAGATGATTCAGCATGTGGAGGCACACTGCTAGTGGGGGAAGCATGCAACAAAACTTAGAAAGCCAGTAAAGGGAAGGGGGTCCTCCATCAGCGGATGGAAGGCTACACCACAGAAATAGTAAGCTGGTCCACTCACTACCTCCTGACTGTTCCCATGGGAGAATGAGTAGACTGACTGGGTTAATCAGGCAGGAGTGAATGGACCAAGGGGCTTTTACCTAGCCCAGGAATGCTCAGCCCTCATCCTCCGTGGAGCAAAAGACAACAAAGGCATTAGCAAAGGTACAGGAAAATGAGGTCTAGGTTTGTGCCTGTGGGATTCATAGATGATGTATTCATGCTTAAGACCCTTGCCACAGTACATAAACCTTCACAGGAATAACTACCGAACATCTTGAGTCTTGTACACAAACAACATGTGTATGTTTTACAGTAACTGGACCACTGCAAAAAAATCCAAAATTCTCATAGACTAGTAAATGCAGATTAAAGCAGATGTGAACTAAAAAAAGAAAATAAAAACGCACAATAAAGCAAATATTACGAAATAACAATGTATGGATAGATTAATATAAAAGAAATGATCATACGCTATATATACAATAGCCATTAAAAATGAGAAAAGAAAAACGGATATGGCAGAAAACTCAGGAATAAGTTGAACACAGACAATATCTAATGTGTGTATTGACAATTAAGCTGTTTGGGACACCAAAGAACTTAAAAGTGAAAATCATTCATATCTGATTCAAGCAAAATTCGCCAGTTTTAAGTATCAGCTTTATCTGTGGGGGAAGTAATAAAAAAGTAAACCAAAAAGTTTTGTGTTTAATACCCCTTGACAATGTTATGAAAAATTGATATAGCATGGATTCAAGAAGTCATATTCTGTATAAAGTTGTAGATCTACAAAACACAAAACATGTTTTTTCAAGAATGTAGTATTGATAATTTTCTCCATTTGAAGTTTACACAGTGAATGTCTTGCAGTTAGTGCAGAGGACTAAAGCTCTGACTTATCAGTGAGCTGCTTCCTATGTCAATGGTACAGAATTTGAATCTTTCCACCTTCATTTGCCTACTGTGTGACTTTGAGCAAGCCACTTAATCAGACAGTGCTTTGGGGAAATTATAAATTTGGGCTAGGTTCTTTAATGGTCTGAGGGACTTGATGTGCTTAATTGATTTAATAAACTAGAATGATAGTGTACATTTGTTTGTTTCATCACAGATGTAATGGCACCTCAAGTGTTTTGCATTTGTGTAAAAAACTGATGTATATTTTGGCCTGATTCTGTTTTAGAGTGTACTGCAGTCTATGTTATTTTTTAACGTGACAGTTTAATGTTCAGCTACTTCATTAGTACAGAATGGAGAACCACCAATTTCAACATCTTCAAGGACAGTTTAACTATATTATCTGTGCACGGACTTTCAATAAATCTATTAGTCTCAGAAATTTGCAAAGCACAATTACTGCCTTCTAATCTTAGTAAAGATTCATTGTTTCCAGATGAACTAAATGTGTGCATAGTGTGAACTGAGGATACCAGTTTCCTTCCAAATCCCAAAGACATTTATATAGGTAAATGGGTACTACTACGAATTGTCCTTGTGAGTGTGTGTGTGTGTGTGTGTGTGTGTGTGTGTGTATATACATGCATAAATGCACATATTCATGTTAACATGTAAGGTTGCCAGCTGTCTCTCTTTGTGCAGGACAGTTGTGTCCTGAAAAAACAAAACATAAAAAATAGTGAATTTGCTTAGATTTTCGGACAAAAAAAACTGTTTCCCATGTTTCCTGTAAATAGTTAAATAAAACAATTATTTTGTATCTGAAATACCTTAATGCTATATGAAACAATACAAACAACTCAACTTTTACAAGAATGAGTTTTATTTTGGAAAAACGTCAAGTCTAGTTCCTCGCACTTGTAGGTTTGATTTGACCTTCAGAGTCTCACTTTTCCATAAGAAATGTCACCCTTTGGTCATGTGAAAAGGTGGCAACCCTATTAACATGTGCTTCCATATGTGTGCCTTATGCATGTGACTGTATGAGTGCTTGTGTGTGTGTTTGTATGTGTATGTATCCAGTACTGGACTGACTTTCCATCCATTACAGGTTCCTACTATACTTCCTGTTACTTGCCAGGATAGGTATCAGCTCCCGGTGACCCTGAATTGGATGAAGTGAGTACTGAAAATGAATGAAAGAATGGAAGTGACAAATACTAGTGGAGAAATACAGTTAGACACTACAGCTGTGTTTTGATAAAATCCTTCATAAGAAATATGTAACTAGTGCAGCTGATGAACTGATATGTGAAATCATGACATTTCAGTAATGTTAATGCAGAGCATTAAAAATTGCAATTGTATTGAGTCATAAATTATACAAATCAGTATACAACATCAGTTAATGGTATGAAGTTGTACACTTTTAATCTGAGGTCCAGTGTAATCTTGAAGAATGCATACATGAATACAAAAGTGGTTTGAAGTACAATAACAGCATGTACTTAGGTTGGCATGCTTTGTGTAGACACTTGATTAATATGAACTACAGATACATTAATAGCCCTTATAACCAAAAATAGTGCTGTCATTCTGCATAATTACTGAAGCCTTATTTTAACTTTTACAGCTAAGGTGTTGCTCCTAGTCATGTTATTTGATGGTGTCTAGGCTATGTGTATAAGGAATATCTCCCTAGAGAATTTTGTTGTCATGCCCACACATGCATATTATAAATTCTGTAGTTACTCTGGGTTTGATACTTCTGTTCCATTTAAGACATTTCAGTTCTTAAAAATAGGCTGCCACTTTGGAAAACATGCTCATTACGACATCTTGTAATTCCTTCAGCACAGGAGTATAAGAAGAAGGTAGTAAGGATCCCTTTTTATACATATAAAACATTCACAAGGGATACAGCACATAAACAATAAAACAAATATCTATTTTTGATACATTACACATAATGAGATGAATTAAAACTATAAAAAACTGTTTTTTCAGACCAGTTTTCAAGTACAGCAAACTGCTATTGTCTCTATTTTTAACTTCTTTCATTTGGAAGCACAGTATTCAGACATGAATTATTTGACATGTACAGTGGTAAACATGATTCCATTATGACTGGCCATTCTTATATTGTTTTTATTTCATACAGAATGGGATTACTACATCTGCATTTCCATATAGGTTTTATTTCACTATCTATCCTTTCTCTTTCTGTCACATAATATATCACTCTTCTTTCTAAATCTTAACTGGGTCTCTTTACACAAGATTACAATAGTTATTAAATTCTTTAGATTTAGAACTTTGTAGGATGCTTATCTTGTTTTTCCTAAAGGAGGATTTGAACTGAACTAATTCACTATGTTTTATGTAAATATTACAAATAGCTACGTACAGATTTTAGAGTTGGTAACTGTTTCATTGTATTCTGTTTGTTATTTGACATTTATGTGTTTGTGATATTTGAAAAGTTCAATAAACTATTATTTGAAAAGAAATTAAATCAAAATTGTTTGCTCAGAGTATTCATTCATCTCTGTGGTCTTCCATAGGGATAGGAATTTTGACAATGTGCATTGTTAGACATCTCCTAGGCTGGATGACTAAAAATATAGGGGAAAAGTTAGAAAGACCAAGTCCTCCTCAGCTTTTTTTTTTTTTTTTTTTTTTTTAGAGCTTATGTTGCTTTTGTTTTCTCTACCCTCCCATATACATGTCTGAAAGTCTCTGAGAATGAGACTCGCATAGAAATTTAGAAAGAAGCCCAGTGATAATGGTAGGGACTATGGTAAAAAAGCCCTGTTTCCATGATGCATATAATGGTGATTCAGAGACACATTAATACCTCATTATTGACTAATTTGCATGTTTCTGAATTACTGTTAACTACTGCAAGTGCAAATTAGCACTTTCCTGTGGCAGCTAACACTGGCAGCTCATACATTGCAGTGACAGAAGCACCCCCATGCACTCTTCCACACAAATTCAGGTAGTGAAAAACACACCCACCCATCCACACCATACGTGTTTCCGAGTTAATAGAACATCCTTGATGTCTCTTCTGAGTCCCCTACCCTCATAAATATCGTATTCTTACAGAGAGTTAATAATGTCAGACACTGGAATTCAATTCCCATTGAAGTTGTAGACTGGTACTTGAGCTTTTGCTTTATTAACTTTTTAAGCGATTCCCTGTAATAGTTTAAATAACTAGTAATAACCTGGTGTTGTCGGGTGTATTTCTTTGCTTTTTAGTGAAGCCTCCTCCACTGATCCTTGTGAGCATTGGATTGTGGCAGGCATTATGACTTTATACTTCTTATACTGCAAAAAAAAAAAAAAAAAAAAATTCTTCACCAACAGATTAGTTAGCATAGTAGGATAATGCCACTGTTTTCTGTAAAAAGGGTTCAGGTTTTGAATCCTTTTTCCTCCTCATTCATGTTACACAATTTTTAAAAGACTTATTTAATATGTCAGTGTTTCCCTGGTGACTAGAGGTGTCATGGAGGACTAATGTCCTCTGTATGATGTGGGATGGTCAGGAGTTTGAGTCTTTCTGAGTGCCTTTGTAGAGTACCCTGGTGTCTACTTTGCCCGAACCCATGTTGTCTGGTGTATTTTGTTGTTCTCACTGATAGGTGCTATTAGGGAACAAAGTATTTAATGAGTTCTCCCTGGTGGCTAGTGTTCCCCTGACCCTTTATGCCATTAAGCAAGATATGAAAGACTTTTCCCTGTCTTTTTTGTTTTTTTTTGTTATGTACCATTAATGCATGATGGCTTCAGTTAGACCTGGTATCATGATGGCATCAGTTAGACCTGGTATCTAGTGTTCCGCCCTGACCCATGTTATGTGTAAGTGCCATTAAAGCACAATGGTATTAAAATTATCCCTGTTGTCTAGTGGCTCCTCCAATCCACATAATGAGAGAATTATCCCTAATTTTTAATGGACTCCCATTCTTACAATGTTTGCTTGATAGTCTAGGGGAGTGTGGAGGTATGACAGCCTCCAACCCACACATACATAGATACACACACTCACACCCTAACATACCCTCTCACTAACTCCACCTACTTTGACACACACTCATAAATACAGGCCCTCACATGCACACACCCCATAACACTACCTGACAGCTAAACTCCCCAGAAGTTACCACTACCATGATGGATGAACACAGCCTTTTGGCCATGTTCATTACCATGTCTGGGCAGGAGTAGCCATGCTAATTAATGCAGCTGAGTAATTATCTGAATCACTTGGCTGCATAAATGCCTTATTGCATGTATTTCTGGGGGAGAAAACACATGTCTAATTAGCATATGCTTCCAGGAATGCCTCAGCATCTAGCTCTGCTGTAGGTACAGCCCGCCATGGTGTTAGATGTCTTTGAACAAAAAGCACCATGGCAGGGCTGTGTCTGGGAATGAAAAGGTTACCACAAGGTGTACACATTTTGTTTACCTCTCTGTAGCCTTTCTGAGTTCAGCCCTCTGTTACCAAAGTTGTGGAATAGTTTGAACTATGTAAGAAACTCCAGTTTGAATTACAGGAAACAAGGATTTATAGAGTTGTTACATTTAATATAAATTGTTTCAAAGGTTTTACCAACCGATTCATAAAGCTGAATAAAGTTGCACAGTCAAAGACGTGACATGTTTAGTTTCTCAGGAGTTTGCAAAGTACTGTTGCGGGATTTGGGATGGAATATAGTTCATACAAAAATCATATATATTTTTCTTATATTGATCTTGCAGCTAGACACTTCCCCAAACTAAGACTGACTCTGTAATATTTCCCAAGCCTTATCAAATAGACCATGATACTGTTTGCAAATAGGGGGTATGTGATTCACTTTGGATGATATAACTCACCCTCCCAACTTAGAATTGTCTAAGAATTAGGTTCAAGATATGATGCGAAGTTTGAAGTGAAGAAGACAAGGTGAGTCATGGTTTGGTGTCTCTAAACATGGCTATTTTTTTCTGTTTTGGAAAGAGCCAACCTACTCTGCACTTTGACACTATGATGAATATTTTGGAGTCAAGACCCAAGCTGGGTGAAGACCTAAAATTAGAAAAGACCACTCACCCATATTAAATTGTTTCTTTGTATCAGAATTCACATCTGCTTTAGTAGTAGAGTTTTTAAATATGTTATTTGACTTGCAGGGATGAAATCATACTAGTCTGCACTGATTATGTTTGGCAGAAAGGGGAAGTCCTAGTTGCTAATACAGAACCAAACAATTTTAATTAATGTTTAAAACTGAGCTGGGTCTGTAAGACATCAGCAGTTCTTGTCTTTGCTTGGTGTGGGTATCACCAAGAGTCTCTCTCCAAAGAACATTCATATGCTTCTGGAAGATGAGTAGGATAACATTCCTGAGGTTTTTAAAAAAATGTGGAAGGGATGTTATGTGAGACCGATGCTTTTCTCCTCCAAGGCTTATATATTTTTTTAACATGTACCAAAATATTCATATTTGGAACTCACGTAGATATTTTCATGTAAAATACCCTCAAGTATTCCCAATATATGACTTCACATGGGTTTGTCTTTCAATTCCTTCTACTCCTCTCTATCCCTTTGTCTCCTACTGATTTGAACATTAAGCACCAGGGGGGAAAAAACTGACAATAACACTGTGTGAGCTGTAATGTTTTTGCAGCAAACATGAAAATATTACAAAAAGATGTCAGAATTAAATCATTAAAATTAAGTGGAAATCAGTGTAAAAAATGTACTGTCTGTAATGCTGTGCCAGACATCTTTTTGCAACTTATTGTATTGAGCACTTTAGAGGGGGGCCTTTTTGCTATCTGTCTGAATGCTGAGACCCTGCCCATTAATTCCCAACTGAATAACAGCAAATTATGTCATGACCATTGTGCAGATAGCCATCAAAGGATTGTAACTTATGTGCTCTTACACATCCCCTTCAGACAGAATTAGGGTTACGGGAGTGGATGTGCAGTGGCTGCAGTGTGAAGATATCGCTCACTTCTGCAGGTGACACATTAAGGGGAGACATGCCCAGAGACAAGCCCTCATCAACCTTCCCTCTGCTAGTTAGAAGCTGGCATTGTCTCTTCATTTATCTCTTTCCCCAGCTGTCTCTTTTAGCACCAGACTTGTTAATCATAGTCATATCATCTAGGTCATAGTCAAGGCATCGTCAAGGCTCATCTCCTCACACCACAGAGTCGCCTCTGAATGGAGCATGTATGTCACTAGGGTCATTAATCAGAATTAGTAAAGCATAAGATAAAAGAATTGAAGTAGAAGATCTAAAGAGTAATACTGATATCATCTAGCTGTCCCCAGAAGTTATGATGTCATTCAAGTTAATCAACCCGGGGGCAATACAGCACTCAACCATTCCAGATACATTACTGACCTTCCCGTAAAAGAGCATTAGAGGTCAGTACACCAGCAGATGCATAAGGCTTAAGTAATCATGAGACAAGGAGACAGGTTTTCCATCGAAGCTTTACTTACAAGTGCCAACATTCCATCTAGTCGCATGACTCAAATGCTCAAGTTGATTTTCCTTTTTACAGCTATACTACATCCCCCCTTTTTTCTATATACTCTTTTTGCTCCCACCATTAAGCCTCCCCCATTTGCTCTCTACCCTTTTTGTTTCTCTGTGGTGCAGACTCCTTAGAATGATGGGATTGAGAGCTATTTGGAACCCTACCCACTAGGGAACCAAGCTACCCACATCAGCATAGAAAGCCACAATGCCATCCCCTGCAAGTGCATGGTCTCATGCATTTACTAATGAATACTATCACCCAATGGTGGATTAGTAGGCTTCCTGATCTACTGTATCAAGAAACACGACAGTCTGAGTTTTCCCTGGTTTGTTATTAAGGCCCCTTCCAGTGAGATACAGCTCAAATCTTTGGATCTAGGACTTCCCATTTTCTGACAGCTTCCCTTGTATCGTCACAATTTTGAGCTAAAATGTTGAAGGTGAATCTTCACAAAAATGGAGGCTTGAGTTACATGTGCATAACTTCAGGAAAATATTTGTCTTGTGTGTTCTGTGAATAAGGGGATTCTTACTCAGTCAAAATTTATTTATTTAGACAGGTATACGAAAAAAAAAAATGAAAAATGGAACATACACAGTAAGCTACTATTGACAGTAAACTGGACCTGGAAATCAAGGGCCTCCATACAGGAGTTAAATCAATCACAGTAAATGAACTATGTAGTTGGTACCACAGTAAACATAATATGAAACAAATGATTAATTCCAGCATCTCATGTTCAGTCTTGACGTCCTGTAATGGCTTCCAGACACAAGTTTTTACGTTTCTACAATAGAGGCATTACTGTATAAGACATGATCAGTAGGGGCATAAGGCCTAATCCTACATGAAAAATTAGACAGAGTTGTTATTGTATTAAAGCTTTTCTTACGAGTGCCAGGACATGCCCAATTATATGATTCACTTAAAAGTTACTCCTACTTCTTAAAGGTACAGTTCAGTTTTTTAAGTCACATGCACCCTGCCCAGGACTGACTGAGTTAAATATGGTATGATGTTAGTAATCTGAAAGTGTATGTTACACTTTTGAATCTGAAAGTGTAAAATGACTTATTATTCTACTGGTTAATTGCAGAATCTTGACTGACAAGTGAGGCATCTGCATGGAGTTAATGGTTTACTGTAAGACATTGAGCTCTAGAATGTGAACTCCTCTTTAAAATGGTAGCCAGTAGTTGTTTTTCATTCATGATGATCACATTTGGAAAAATAATTTGATGTGCTTTCAGAAAATAGGAATTGCTGTCAATCACAAGGAGCTGTTACACCCATAAACATTATCATTCAGCAGACCATTGGGAGGGTGGCCTAATGGTTAAGGTGTTTGCCTTACAAACACAAGGTATAGGGTTTGAATCTCACAGGGGATAATTGACTAGGCTTAAAAAATGGCTCACAAAGGCAGTTAGCCTAGTACTAATCTATCTATGAACTATCTATGACCTTAACACTATTGATAATAATGAGATGAATTTGTTTCCTTAACTTTACAGTAATTAGCCATATTATCCATATTATATTTTCTTAGCTATTTACTTTTAGTCACCGTCCGTTTAAGCATATAGGTTTTGTTGTGTCCTGATGCTATAGTTAAGGTGCTTTCTATATTGTCAGACTGTGTAGCATGCCTTATAATTGCTGTGGTTAATTACAAATGTGTCTATTGTTTTGAACTTTAGTAAATTTACTTTAATGAACATCAACTGTCCACAGATCTAGGATTCTGTACTAACAAGTATCCCAGTCACTGTAATTAAAAAAAAACATCTTTATTGAATTAACTTATGACATAGGCAACTATACATTTATATAAATTAAAACAAACCATATTAACATATTTTCAGTAGTAAACATAATATATGACATATAATCTTCTATACAGTCATTGTTAATTGAACATTACATAATTCATTCTGTTCCATGCTTCCCGTAAACCTCATTCCTCCTCCAAAACATTATTTTGCATGTATTGTTTCTGCAGTTCCTGTATTTTTTCTATTTAATTTGCTCCTACCCTTTTATAAAGATCCCAGTTCCCGTTATTTTACCTTTGTCACTATATTCACTACTTCTAATATGGTTGGTTTAGACTTGGGTTCACAGGTTCATAGGAGTTACTAGGCTAGCGGTCCTAGAGCCCTTATAAGCCTAGCCATGTTAATCCTGAGTTGCCCCAATTTTCTTTGGTTAGATGGACATAATTCACAGAACAAGTCTATGCTCATTGCTCAACACCAACTACCCCTGTCCATGAGGGACATGGGTGCCACTCCTGGGGTGAATTTGCTGTCTCCCATCCATTTGTCTAGATTGCACTTGAATAGGGTCAGTGAGGAGCCCTGCTTCACATGAATTGGAAGTTTATTCTAGAGGAGCGACAATCACTGGGAGATATATCTGTCCCGCCAGCATGTTCTGTTTTTGTCACAAACTGGTTAAGATCCATTGGGTGAGTGACTCTTGTGCCATTTGATGTGCAGATGTGCAGTATTTCCATCAGGGCAGGTCCGAGGCTGTCCTGTATGCAAGGCACAAGTCATCTCTTAGCAGCCTATAAAATACAGAGTACAGTGACAGGGATTTCAGTCTAACCATGTAGGTCAAGGTTTGGAGGTCCTGTATTTTCTTGGTGAGAAACCTCTATCTAGCTGCTGCAGGTGTCTTTGATTGCCATCTTTTAGTAATTGCTTTTGGCAGCCACCAGACTTAAACTTAGGAAGTCCTTACTATGTCTAGGCAATTCAGATCCTGTATCACAGCTCAAAAAATAATTATTTCTGACAGAGTAGTTTACGGGGAATTTTCAATGTCTACCAACTCATTGCAGTCCCAAAACATATGTTCCCAATTACCTCTTTCTTCCTCATCACAGTTCTAACATTTGCAATCTACCTGAGAAAAAATTCTTTGGAGTCTGATTGGGGTATAAAAATGTCTGTTATATATTCCCATTGTTTCTCTGTGGATTGTTTATCCAATCTCTCTTCCCAATCCTTTCTAACCTCCTCTGATTGATTCCTATAGTTATCATGTAATATTATGTGCCCTACTAATTATCCCTTTTTAGCAGCAGCTTCTGTTCAAAATTTAACTAAAAATTCTACCAATGCAGGTCTTTCACCTAGGATTCCCTCATTCCTTTCTCTTTGTCTTGACAGGGAAGGTAGTCTCTAGCTTGTAGTCCAAATGTATTGCTGGCCTCTTTCCATTACATTACCTTTCCCTTTTTAATTATTAGCTCCCAATACCCAGTGGCTGTAAAACTTATGCTAGAACAAATACTTTGCAGGTGGGTAGCTGATGTATGTAATAACACCCTGATCTAATTGTGGACATGCTGAATTTTTCTCTTAACAGTGCAGCACTGGTTTACACTGGTTTATTATTTCCAGTTACTGATATGTACAATCTTTTCCATGTTAACTTTGTTTTTTATTGCAGGAATCTATGCTACCAAAAATAAACAAATAAATAAATAAATAAAAAGTATCTGAGCCTCCTTGGCTAATTTCAAAAGGCCAAAGGTTAACAACATATCCCATAGTGATTTGTTAAAATGCAGTTTAGTACTTCAGGTATGTGTCTTTTGAAAAGGAACAGAAGAGTTGGTTTTAATAGCAACAACTTCTGAAACAGCAAGGTTAGTTTTAAAGAGCTCCTGTATTAGGTAGTCCTGACCAATGACACTGGCGCATTCATGGCACACGGAATTCATTTGTCTGTTCTGTATGCTGGCACTATTTGAATTAACACTTCATGAAAATAAAATATGATTTTCAAAGGTATATTATTTGATAAGACTCTGGTATATGTAAAACAGAGAATAAAGACAAGATAGCCTTCACTGCTCTGCTTTGCTGCATTGTATGTCTACACAGTTCAGGCAGCTGTCCAGAATGTTTTATATAACTGATGTTTTTAATGCTAAGGAAGTGTAACTCAATGTGGTCTAGGTGGATTTTTTGATTAATATTAAGACTTGACAAAACCAAGTACAATTAAAGCCCTCCAGGAGTTTTAGAATAATAATCACATTCTCCATAAGGCATCACTGTTTGTAATGCTTATATCTCATTTCTCAGCTTCATGTTACAGTGCATAAAGTACAGTTGTGTAAATAAATTACTATAACAGTAGATGTATGAATGATCACTGGTGCAGTAACCTAACCTGCATCAGTTATATCCTGCATAAGATATAACAGCTGGTCAGCTTCCAAAGCTTCAGGGCATCTTTCTTTTCCCAAACCATTAATCAGCTCAAGCTGAGCTGACTAAAAAGGCAGAGTTGGGTGCCGAGCCCTTCAGAGCTTTCATGCCAACTGAGAGATGAAAACTGAACCCTAAGAAGACATTGCTATGAAAAACAAAAAATAAACATCCACACTTTGGCATAAAAAACACACCAAAAAGGGAAGGAGCAGCTACTGTAGCAGTGATAAGTTGAACATCCGCTGTTATGGTAAGTTTATTTACACAGCTGTACTATGTTCTTCGTATTAATCACTGCTGCAGTAGCTTAAACTGTATAAGTCAATTTCCACAGCTTAGAAAGACTGGGAGGTAGTAGGGGAAGGGTCCAGGAGAACCTGGAGAATGGTTCTCACAAAGCCTGACCTACAACTGATGAAGGACTTTAGTTTGTAGTGCTTTGCAAAACTATGTATAGAGGACCAAGTTGCTCCTTCAAAAATACTTTTACAGTCCAACTCTGTCCTAAAAGCTATAGATGAGGCCAAGGTCCTGGTAGAATGTAGAACAGGTAGGCCCTGGAAGAATAGGTTTGTTGTGCTGGGAATAACAAAAGATAATAGCTCAAGACAAACATTTGGAAATAGTCTGCTTTGGCACAGGTTCTGCCTTCTTCTTACCTTCACAAGAACTGAACAACAAATCAGAAGTTCTGAAAGATTTTGTTCTTTAAGATAGTATCTGAGTTGTCTGTGAACATCCAAGTTATGAAGTGTCCTTTATCCATCATTTTGTGGTTCAGGATAGAAGAAATGGAGATGGATAGTTGGACTTAAAGTAAACTTGGATTATACTTTAGGCGTAAATGAAGGATTAGTTCTCAAGGCAACCATGTCTCTGTGGAAAATGAGATAAAGCTGACCCAACATAGGAGCTTGCAACTTAGATACTCTTCTTGCAGACATCAGAGCAACCAGTAAAACGTTTTCTATATTAAGAACCAGTAGTCATTCAGATGAGCTCATTCAAATGGAGCATTAGCTCCTCTAACACAAATTTAAGATCCTGAGGAGGAGGAGCCGCAAGTTTTTGTGGAGGCCTCTTATGCAATACGCGTTTCAAAAACATTTTGATATGGGAATGCTCTGAAAGAGGAGAATCCATGGGCAGACATGCTGAAATGGCCAACAAATGAACCTTGAGAGATGAGTAAGACAGGCCATAGGATTGTGACACACACAAATATTGTAAAACCAGAGAAACACTAGCCATGAATGGGTGCTGGGTTTGTTGTTAGAACAAACTAGAAAACCTTTTCCATGGGTGCTGGTTTTGTTGTTAGAACCAACTAGAAAAACATTTCATTTGTTAATATATGATTTTCTAGTAGCAGGCTTTCTTGCCTCCATTAGGACTGCTACACATTCTCAGTAAACAGGTGTCTATCAGTATTAAGACTCTATCATCTATGCAGTCAGTCCCCCTCAAGAAAATGTTCAGCTTAGTGCTTTTTGAATCTAGAAATGTACAGTGCTGTCTGACTGTAAAGACAGATTATTATTATTGCCTTCTGCTTGCCATTTCAGCAATGCCAGTAGAAGCACATGATGGCTAAGGTGATAATAAAAAGACTAGAAGCAATGCAGAGGGGAGGTGGAGAAAGAAATTGTGTCTGTGACTCTGATGAATATGGAGTTTATAGTCCAGAAAATCTGTATATCGCCAGAGATATGGACCTCTTTCCCTCACTGAATATTTCAGAACTATGAATAACAGAGTAGATGTCTGAAATGACAAATCAGTGCAACCAGAAACTTGATATTTTGGCACATATTCTTCCACCAGTGCTTTGAGGCCACTGTTTGCTACAGATGAAGTGACAATAGATCAGCAGCTGACATCTCATCTTTGATATTATTCAGAAGTTTTGCTTTAGGTTTACTTATTTTATATGTTTGTACTTAGTCAACATATTGTTTCACAGATATTTCAACACTGCTGCAAGGGATACATTTTCCTTAACACTCTATTCCTTCAGCAGTGGCATGATGCATGACGTATGCAGATTTAGACTCTATAAGAGTGGGGGGTTGTAAGTCGGTGCTCAAAAGAAGTTGGGAACGGAGGATATATAATTTGACATGAGAAGAACATACTGTCATAATCAAATTTAGCAACATCCTTTAGCTGCATAATTCTGTTATTACTCTCCCAATTTAATGCCACACTGCAATAAACCTCTGATTCTCCAACTTCATCATCAAGACTTTCACTACATTTTATTAAGGAATTATAAAAGAGCATATAATGCAGAAAATGAAAAGCTGGTAGAAAATAAAATATAGAAGTAGAAAAAATAAAGGAGTTAATGAGCTTTTTCCAAGGTACAGTGCAAAATGGACTAAGACTTAGAAGAACAGGAAAAGGGAGAAAGAGGAGAATAACTTTCTGGTTGATAACAAAGTTAAAAATATATTGAAAGAAAAAGGTAGTGGAATAACAGGAAAGTAGACCATTTAGATCAGTTTAAAGAGAATTATGATACATATATCAAAAGACCAAACAAAGAAATAAGGTGGGTTAAACCTGAATTTGGAAAAGACTGGCCTTTAAGACATAGACAAGAGACAAACCTTGTTTTGATACTTAGGAGAGATGAAGAAAGTAGCTACTGCACAAGGTGAGTTAAAGTTGGACAACAAGAGTTAAGGAGTAAGAGAAACCAGGTAAGACTCTTCATAACTTATCTGCATATCTTACTTTGAAAACTGGGGGAGGGATGCTTGTTTGGGAAGGCAAAATTGTATGCAATGGTAGTGGGTAGACTGATGGGCTTTTGGAAAAACTGAACAAGAGGTCAAGACATTGAAGAATAACAAAACACAACACATGATGGTCTTCTAAGATTTTATAAAATCCTGCTTAGTTTCTTCTCAGTTCCTTTGCTGATACTTTCAACTTTCCACTTGCTGTGTGATAGAAAGAATGAAAACAGGAAATGATGCTGCCATTGTAAAGTGCAGTATATGCATTCATTTGCAAGGAAGGTTATGGAAAATATTGCAATGGAAAAGATGATGAATTACCTTGAAGAGTAGATGGCAATCAAATGAATGAGAGGTAACATGTTTTTTTTCCTCAAAATTTTTTTTTATTTTTCAAATACATTTGAATGAATTCCATATTATTTATACATAATATCTTAAATAACTATGTACACTATTTACATTAGCCTGATACTATAACATATCTTAATGTATACAGTTACTTTATAAGTATGTCCAAACCATTATCAGTGTCTGATCAATTACTGTATAGTGTCATTCAACGATAAGACTTTTCCCCAAGGGTTGTTGATAAATGGCTTTGGATAAAGTTTTAGTTTTTAATTTTAATTTCTAAAAATGCTGTGGTCTTCAGTAGGCTGTAGAAGTCTTCCAAAGTTGGTATTGTGTTTGTATTCCACCTTCTTGTTATACACTTCCTTGCTATTGCAAGTATAGAGCATACTAGATACATGTTTGACCTATTCAAATGAGGACCTTCATTCACATTTAATAATACAAGAGCTTTAGTTAAGTAAATGATTTATTAAATAATGCTTATATAAAGTTATTAATACCATTTCAAAATGGCTTAATTTTAACACAATCAAAGAAAATGTGGTTCCAATCTGCATTGTGTACTTGCTTACATCTCCAACATATTCCTTTTATGGAAGAACTAATTTTACTAATTCTGTCTGGGGTTAAGGATACTCTGTGCAAGCATTTCCAATTAAAAACTTTGCAGTATTGTGCAAAGGATGCATATTTTACTGATAAGATATTTGTTTTAATATCTTCAGTTAATTGTATTGAGTGTCCTTTTGTTATATATTTCCAATATGAGGTTTTGGGTGTTGTTTTATAGTTTATCAATATTTTGTAAAATTTTGAAATACTGTTTCCCATGTCAAAGTCATTATATATGATTTTATATATGCATTTCATAAATTTAGATATTTCTTTAAATGAAGAATTGTTAACTATTCTACTTAAGTCTTGTGAATATGACAGAATACTCTGTAAAGTTAGCCAGTCCTGTTGTGGAATTTTGCATGTTGTTTTTATTTCTTGCATATCTAAAACTTTTAGTTCTTTGATACATTGGAGCCAATAAACAAATCCTTTCTGTTCTCATGAGCTGATAATTTCTCTATATATTTCATGTGGAAAGTTCTTTGTGACTATAAATGGTGTTAAAAGATCAAACCAGATTTTTAAATCTATATTTGCATTAATAATTTTCCTAAATGAGTCAATGTAATAATTAATTATATGAGATTTTAGTGGGTTTGGTTATGTTATATTGCATACTATTACATAATATGTGGCATGGCAAATTGTTTTTATATGTTATTTGAATGATTTTTTTTTGTAAATCAAATTCATTTATTGATATTACAGTTAGTAATTCTTTCCAATTTGCAGAGAAATTTGGACTTAGCCAATCTGAGATTGTTTTAGATATTGATGCTTTTATATATGTTTCTATATCAGGAAAGTTTAATCCTATCTGTTTCCATGGTCTGATATGATGTATTAAAGCTATTCTGTTTCTTTTGGGAAACCATAAAAATTTTATTAGGCATGAATTTATTTCTTTAAGTATATTCCTGCCTGGTAACAGTTGTATTGCCAAGGCTATATATAGGATCTTGGGCAGTAAAACCATTTTTATTAACTGTAGTCTATCTTCAAATGTTAATATTATTTTGTTCCTTTTTTCCACAGAGATTTTAATTGTATTGATGATATTATTGTAGTTTTTGAGACTAATTCATTATTATCCTTGCACAACTCAATTCCTAGATATTTTAAGGTAGATTCTTGTTTCCCTATGATGTGATCCCCCCTAGTCTGCAGTTATTTTGTTTTATTTAAAAATAAAAATTTTGATTTTAATTTATTGAAATGGAGTCCTGAAGTCATGTGAAATTTGTCAATTAATATATCTAATTCTTCTAATGTCTCTTTTGTATTAGACAATGTTAGTAATATGTCATCAGAAAATAGCATTACTTTAGAATTGCATTGTTCATAAACATCTATTACTTTGATTTTTATATTGTTATGAATTGAATCTACCAATATTTCAATAGCCCAAGCAAATAGAATCAGTGACATGGGACATTCTTGTTTAGTGCCTTTTGTTATATGTATAGATTCAGACGTAAAAGGACCTAACTTGACATACGCTAAATTATTTGTATATATATATATATATATATATATATATATATATATATATATATATATATATATATATATATATTCTTTAGGAGATGAACAAAGAATGCAGGAAATTCAAATAGCATTAAAATTTTGAATAAATAGTCCCAATTTAGGGAATCAAAGGCTTTCTCTACATCTAAGCCAATTATGAGTGTTTCTTTATTTTCTTTATTATAATCTATAAGATAAATTATCCTTTTAATATTGTCATGTGTGTGTCTATGATATATAAATCCAGTTTGATCATTATTTATTGTTTTGGGTAGTGGTATTTTCATTCTGTTAGTTAATATTGTCATAAATATCTTATAGTCATTATTTAATAATGATATAGATCTATATGAGGTACAGAGGTTTGGGGATTTGTTTTCCTTTAGGATTGGTGTGATTAAGGAATATCTCCAAGAGGGTGGTATTAAATCTTGTAACTGAATTTCTAATAGAGTTTTATGGAAGAGGGATAGTACCTTTGAAGGAAAAAGTTTATATATTTCCATAATTATGCCATCTATACCTGGAGCTGTATTATTTTTACCCTCTTTTATTGTATCTGTAATTTCTTTATAGGATATGGGTGCTTGCAGATCTAGTTTTAATTTTTCTGGTATTTTTTTATATTAGAACATTCTTCATCTAAATTTAATTGATCAATATGTATATTTTCTTTTTGGAAATGTTCCATATAGTGATTTATATAGACATCAAGAATGTCACCTATATCCGAGACATTTTTCAATTTCTTTTCATGGAAGATACTTTTAATGTTATTAGCTTTTGATTGTATTTTGATTTATTGAATTATGTAGATATTTGGAAGAAGTAGCCAAGGTGTTAATTTTAGTTTTTCTAAAGCAAAACTAGTTTTATGTGTTAGAATTTTGTTATATTTATTGTTTAATACTTCTACTTTCTTTTTCATCTCCAAATGATTTTGATTTTTTTCAGCTTTTACTGACAAAAGTTTGGATTGTAGATCTAATAATTCAGAATCCCATTCTCTGATTTTTTTATACCAAGTTAGGGTTTTACCATATATATAAGCTTTTAATGAGTCCCATATCATTATTTTATTTATCTCTGTGGTGTAATTAATATCTAAGAAGACCTGGAATTCAGATAATAACCAGGGCTTGAACTCTTTAATTTTAGTTATATATGCTGGAATTCTGGAGTTAAAGATTAATGGTTTGTAACTATTTTGAAATTTTAGTATCAATGAATTGTGGTCTGAAAAGGGGCAGGGAGTGATTGAGAAATTAATGATTTTAGACTTAAGTCATGGGCAGCAAATATTTTATCTATTCTAGTTTGGGTACCAAATCTGTGATCTTGATGGGAAAACAACAAAGATTTATTTTCTTTAAATTTGAAAGTATCTACAAGATGAAATGATTCTACCCACTTGTTTAAAGCTTTTGATACAGCAGATGTATGCAGCAGTCTTTTATTTGTAGTTTCAGAAATATCAAATATACAGTTAAAACTTCCTCCTAATATTAAGTTGCCTTTATTATTATTATTGGAAATGAAATCCAAGTGTTTTTTAACGGTTCCTGTTCCAATGCCTGGGAACCAATATAGATAGGCTAGGGTCCATATTCTGTTATGATATTTAACTATTACTAATGCCATAAGGCCTTCTTTATCTTCATACTTATACATGATTTCTGTGTTAATCACATTTGTTTTCCATAAAATTGTTACCTTTTTTGTCTTTGTCTTATAAGTGGATTGCACCAATATCATATATTCCTTAGGATTCCATTTGTAATTGTCATTTGTTTTGAAATGAGTTTCTTGAAGGAAGACAATTTGTGCTTTGTTCAGTTTTAAAAATTTCAGTAGATTTGATCTCTTGCTAGAATTGTTTAAGCCATTGGTATTTAAAGATAATAAAGTTAAATCCATCTTAGGTTATTTAGACTATGTATTTTTTATTTTATTGTGACTATTAAACATTTTCCTCTGATAACTATAAAGTATATGTTTGAGCTTTTAAAGGAAGTTATTAGTTTTATACTTTGAGTGTTTACCAATAAAGTAATGTTTTGGTCAGGCATACTAAAAATGTTTTTGTGAAATAACAAATACATTTTAACAAAACTAAGATCTGCATTAGCCATGGAATGAAAATCATTCCTAATCTGATGGATAAACCTAAGTCCATCAGCTTATCCTTCATACCTTGACAATCGTGAACATCTGAGCTCCATAAATTGAATTATCATATGGAGAGTATTTGTAATAAGAATACACAATATTTATGTTATTTTGAACAGATATAGCACTATTGTAGATTAGACAGAATTCTAATACAATATAAATGTCTACTTATTGTATAAGCAATTAATATTTACATGAAAGATAGATGACAAGCAATTCAATCATAGTAAAGTAGGATGCATCATATATAAAACCTCAGTAAAAGATTGTAGCACACAGTTATTTAGCATATTCACCCTTATTAATGAAGTCTTTCAAAACTTATTACTTAATAAAAATAGATAGTAATAATATTTATACCTAATGTTTATAATACAATGTATTTTACTGGATATATCAGAAGTTATATTTCATTGTTTGCCAGCATTTAAGTAATCACTTTGTTGCTAACTTACTTAAAGCATCAAGTTTGTTTTATGTAAACATTGATAAAAGTTAAAGCATTTTAATTATCAGTGCATCCCTCTTCCCCCATTTCCTACATGTAAGGATTTTCATATCTGTCATTTCTTATTATAAAATGAGTGAAATTATAGGTTAAAAACAAAAAAATCATTTATTATGATTAATGATTATAAGTTCCCTTTCATTTATTCATGAATTGCCATTTTATGGTATATACTGTAAGTTTTTAGATTTAAATGGCAACATTCTATTTTGTATAATCAGCAAAGGTTAAACTGAGTGATTATTGTCAATTTACTACTATTTGTTCAGAATGTGATTGTTACATTCTGTGACATTCCTAGTTCAGGCTTCTACTGTTTCCCTTGAACAACTTTGTCAGTTTGATGTCATGTATAAAACATTAGTTACCTCGGTAACAGCTTAAGTATTATGTATGGTCAAGATGAGTTACAAAACTGCAATTTGAATTAAAACAATTATATAACTTGTTATGCACATTTACTTATATGAAAAAATCATCATGCTTCCCCTTGATGTTCAATATAGTGTATGTCATTTATGACAAGTTAAAACAATAGTGTTATTATACACAAGCCCATGTTATTAAACTGAGTGTCTATTGTCAATTTAATGCTATTTGTTCAAAATATGATTGTTACATTCTGTGGCATTTCAAGTTCATGCTTCTATTGTTTCTCTTGAACAAATTTGTCAGTTTGATGTCATGTATAAAGCATTAGTTACCTTGGTAACTGCTTGAGTATTATATATATATGGTCATGATGGGTTACAAAAGCTACAACTCAAGTTAAAGTAATTACATGACTTGTTATGCATATTTATATAAGAAAATCATCATGCTTCCCCCTGATGTTCAATATAGTGTATGTCATTTATGACAAGTTAAAACAGTAGTGTTATTATACACAAGCCCATGTTATTAAACTGAGTGTCTATTGTCAATTTAATACTATTTGTTCAGAATATATTTGTTACATTCTGTGAAATTTCAAGTTCAGGCTTCTATTGTTTCTCTTGAACAACTTTGTAAGTTTGATGTCATGTATAAAACATTAGTTAACTTGGTAACCACTTAAGTATTATATATGGTCAAGATGGGTTACAAAAACTACAATTCAAGTTAAAACAATTACATGACTTGTTTTGCATATTTACTTATATAAGAAAATCATCATGCTTCCCCTTGATATTCAATGTAGTGTATATCATTTATGACAAGTTAAGGCAGTAATGTTATTATATACAAGCCCATGTTATTAAATCCTGTCTTTAATATCTAAATTCAACAGACTGCTTTATCTTATATGACAATTATATATTTTATGTCTAGCTTTACTAAAATCATACATTACATAACTATTGAGTGTTTTTTTTAGCTGCTGCTTAGTTATTTGAGAGACCACAAGTTGTAATGCTTATTCTTATTATTAGTGCCTTCCAAGCATGTTTAGACAGTCCATAGACTTTAAATTATGAGACCCTTTACATACACACATATCAGTACTTCAAGCACGGGCAACAATGCCCATCCAGTTTTGCCAGAATACCATTCATTAGTTCATGTGGTGGGTTTCCAGGCTGTTCTTAAAATATCCAAACCAGTATTTGTCCTGTTCCATTTTACCAGCCTGTTCTATGCAGTGGCCACTCTGCCAGTGAACCACTCAACATAACTTCAATTCCCACAGATATTTCCACAAAGGAAATCTGATGACTCTCTAGAACTTCCCGGCAACCCCAAACACCCCTAGAATCAGCTATCCCCATATACCCAACACGTTTGAGCAAACTCACCTCCCAGACCACTGCAAAGGGTACTGCACAAGACCAAGTGCTCTTAGTCTTTCACAATAACTCAGACTTCTACTGTTATGTAAGTCCTTAATGTGTTTGGACCAAAATACATTTTAAATATAAAATTGCGCTTATTATTATTTTTTTTATCAAGAATCAACTTAATGAGCTAAACAAAGTGTTGGGAGACCATCAATGTGTGTACATGTGGTTTAAAACAGCCCCTTTATTTTATATATATGTATATATATATATATATATATATATATATATATATATATATATATTTTTTTTTTAAACCAAAAACTTCATTGCCGAGAATCATCTCGGAAGCTCCTCAGAGCCGTTAAGCATTATCGTCACTCTGTTTTTATTGCCATAGCAACCTGGGACCGTCTGCTTCTGTTATTGTGTTTGTGTACTGCACACCATAGGCTTGTGAGCCACCTGAAGCAAAGCTTCACTTCACTGCAACTTGAAGCCTAAATTCCCTCCCTTTCAGTGAGACAGCAGCCAGGAAAAGAACAGAGAGCAAACATTTCAAAAAAAAAAAAAAAAACTCCCAACAAGCCGCCACAAAAAGAGATAACACATTCTTCCAGCTTTCCCACCTCTCACTCAGCAGATGTATAAACAAACTATTCTCTGCCAAAATATCCCAGATCACAGTTTTATCTGCCCCCTTCCCCTGGATCCAGGCTGAAATACCAAATGTATTTTCCTAATACACAAGCATCAGTAAACCTCAATCACAAACCGCAACCCACAGCTTCTCCGGAGATGAAAACGGCAACATACAACAGCTGCCAGACACAGCTGCATCTACACACACCATGTCAGGCTTAATCAAATAGCACTTGAAGCTATGATAACTGCCATAATTGATATTAACTATGTTTAGAGAGAATAATAATGACATTTGTACTAGCTGCCAGACACAGCTGCATCCACTCACACCATATCAGGATTGATCAAACAGCACTCGTAGCTGTGATACCTGCCATAATTGATATTAATTATATTTAGACAGAATAATGATGACATTTGTACTAAGAGCTTGCTACTATTATTTAACCAGGATATACATGACATTTCTAAATCATACTTTGAAGAAGGCATTAGTCTTCATGACAGCATTTTTTTCAAAACACTCTACTGTTACTGCTATTATATATATGATGTTCATTTGTTACATTTGAGTCTGAACTCTGATGAATGCTACCTTGTTGAATTAGATAATTAATTACTTAAATTATTATAAGTAAAATCAATGAAAAATGAACAAGGTAAGTATTCACTGAGTTCAAGTAGGGGAATAGAAACTTCTATGTTTGTATTATATGTTGCTTTGTTTGGCTTATATATAATGTAAATAGTGAACCATCTTGACCTACCTTTGTTTGTGAAGAATTATTGGACTCTTTGAACATTCTGAATAAATCATTAGTGTTTCTCAGTTGTTTAAGAAACCCTCCTTTTTTAAAAAAATAAAAACAGATGGCAAGTGATGTACCATATCAGTTGATATTTTGAGAGATGTAGTTGTAAGAGTTATTTTTTTGGGACAGCTATCTTGGAATAATTTTTTTTCTTCTTTCTAGCATCAGTCCATAGATTTGTTTCTTAGGTTCATAGGTGTGTACTAGGCTAATGGCTCTGTGACCTTTAAAAGCCTAGCCATAGGATTACCCTGGCATAGTGCCACCCGACCTTAGTTCCCAGTGCCTCTGTTGAGTAGAACCACTGGTGTTATCCCCGGGGGTGAATTTTCTGTTTCCCATCCACTCATCAAGATTTCTCTTGAAGAGGGTCAGCGAGGTACTCTGCTTGACATTTATGGGATGTCTGCTCCATAGCATGGGCAGTCTATGGGTTATGAACCTGTCCCTCCAGCATGTTCTGTTAATTGTGGTAATGAGGTTGAGGTCTCTGGAGCATGTGGTGTGGAGGGATTGGGATTTCTTTAGATGTAGCATTTCTAACAGGGCTGGGTCAGACATGGCTTTGTAAGTCAAGCAGAGATCACCTCTAAGTAGACGATATGAGACAGAGAATAGTTAGAGTTTTTTTAGTCTGTCCATATAGGACAAGTGTTTAAGGCCTAGGATCCTCTTTGTGAGGTACTTTTGCGGCCTCTCCAGTTGTTGCAGGTGTCTAGTGAGGTACATGCCAAATGGGACATTGCACTCGCTGAGTGGTCTAATGAAGGAAGAGTAGAGGGAGACAATGACCTCTTTCTTCCTGGATGCAAAACCCTTAGTAATGAGATGTGCCACATAGAAGGACTTTCTGACCACAGTGGTAATGTGGTGATCAAAAGAGAGGCTGCTGTCAACCTGTGTTCCTAAATCTCTTATAACATCTTTTGTGTTCAGTGGACGACTATCAATGTGGTAATTCATGGTAACTGGGTTTTTCCTAAAGGGGATGACAAGACTTTTTTTGGCATTGAGCTTAAGGCCATGGTTCTGACACCAGTCATTGGTCACAGTGAGGCCATTCTGTAGGATGTCAACATCACTTGGGTAGTTAATAATAACTCCCAACTTGCAATCGTCTGTGAACTTTGTCAGCCAGAGTCCCTTAGTGTTGGCCTGAACTTCAGAGAAGTAGATACCAAGCAGGAGAGGACCCAGGACCGAATCCTGTGGGACTCCACTCGTGACTAATTGGCAGTCTGACTTGGAGTCAGCTACTTTCACACTGTGGGTTTTATCTCTGAGCCAGTTTGTAACCCACCTAGTGATATAGGGGTTGATGCCAAGCTTAGTAAGTTTTTCTATGATTCCTGAGTGGGGAATGTCATCAAAAGCCTTGGCCAGATCAGGGTAGGCTGTATGAACTACCTTGCCTTCATCCACAGCTCTGGTGACTGACTCAAAGAAGTAGACCAGGTTGAGCAGGCATGATCTACCCTTCACAAAACCAAACTGTGTGGGATCCACAGTTTGGATATTCCCTATATCCTTGTTTATTAGGTCCATGATAATGCATTCCATAGCTTTGTATATCAGACTCATCAGGCTAATGGGACGATAGTTCCCAGGGTCTGTAGTTGCAATTCTGTTTTCATACCTAGCTTTAGAGGATTTAATGAGGGATCTCAACTTTCTGTTGATGCAGATAAGGGAGTTTTTCCAGTCTTGGGTCTTCACTTTATTCCTCATCAGTTTCTTCCTTCTGTTGTAGAGTTTGTTTATTGCAGGGGACTACAAGATTGGCTTCCTTTTTTTGGAGGAGAGTGTCTTGGTTCTATTGGGTATGGCGAGATCTATGCATTTGTGTCCATGTTCGTACAGTGCATTGGTGTATGATTCTGCAGTCATGTAACTATTCTCCATTTGCATGGGTGCCATGAAATTAGCCACATCTGTTTTTAGGATCCCAAAGTTAGCTTTGGAGAAGTTTTTCATGGTGGTTACCTTTGCTGGGGGGTGGGAAGGATGTGGATTTCCAAGGTGGTTAGTTTGTAGTCGGATCTAAACAAGGAGGAGCTGACTATTGGTGTAGAGCAACGGTTGACCATGTTAGTAATGACCAGGTCAAGGATGTTGCTACCTCTAGTGGGGGTAAGAACGAGCTGGTCCAGGGCATTGGAATTAATGAATTCCAGAAAATGTTGGGTAAGTACATGAGTAGTTTACCCAGTTTATGGAGGGGCAGTTGAAGTTGCCTAGTAAAAAAATGTTAGGTTGGACCCTAATATTCTCCAGGGTGCTTAGGAGCGTGGAGTGTGAGTATTGGGACATGGTTGGGGACCTATAGCAGGCTACGACTTTCTTTCATTCTTTTAAGAGTAGGGGCCATCCATTCCATTTCTTCTGGGATAGAGACTATGTTGTTTTTGATGGATATAGTAGCTTCTTCTAAGGCATTAAAGGTTCTCACCTCATTGGCAAAAAGTATTTTTATCTTGGCTGGAAAGGCCAGCTGTGCTTTAATGTTGTTTTGTTTCAACAGTTTTATTATTGGCAAGACTTTTTTCTTTTGTTCTAGTATTCTGGAAGAATAATCATTGTCAAACCTTATCAGGCTTTGATTATATTTTAAGGGTGATTTTCTCCAAGCAGATTTTAATGTTAGTTCATTGTCCAGAAATGAAAGAAATTTAGTCCCTCTTTCAAGTCTAAAAATTTAGGAATCCAGGTTGTTAAGAATTATATAATGTCTTCTCCTTTAGTGTTTTCAGGCAGACCAAAGATCCTTATGTTGTTTCTCCTTTCCCTGTTTTCTAAGTCATCTATTTTGTTAAGCAGCCATGTATTTTGTTTAAGTAGAAATTCTTTTTAGAATTCTTCCTCTTTGAGTCTCCATTCAATGTCATTTAGAGAAGTCTCTATATTTGTTATTTTTGTATGGTGTTGCTGTAATAGTTCCTTAAGAGTATCAGTCTGTTTTTGAGAAATTAATTCAAGGTTTTCTAAGTCATTTTTAAAGCCATCCATCTTCAAAGATAGTTCCTGTAAGGTAGATGTCATCAATTGCAGTTCTTTTTTCAAAGCAGCATCTGGATGAGAATTCCTTGAGTTGTTCATATTCAGTGAATCAATATATATCCAAGTTACTTGACAGGAAAAATTTTTGTATGTCTCCACCAAAATTTATATTTATGGAGTTTAGTAATTTATCTATAGATTTCTGATCTTTTAAACTTGAAAATAATAACATTTTCCTATATTATTATACAAGTTTATGGAGCTCTCAGTTGGCCGTCTAGGCTCCGCCCCAGGTAACATGGTTTCATGTTGGATAGGGCATGTCAAAGAAATTCTGCATATTTATAACTGGGTGACTTCTCAACTAAGGAGGTTGCTGGGGAATTTGAGAAGAGTGGGTGTTGGCTGCAAATTTCTGAGGTGGGTAAATATGTGAAAAGGATGTGGTTAGTGGTTTTCAAAGGAGTCAGCTTGGGGCTATCATTATTTCAAGTTTATGCTTCAACATAATGGTTTTAAAGGAGTGATGATTAATTTGTTTGATTATACTAGATTGGTGGCATTGTGTTAAACAGAGGAATTTATTTGAAGAGGGACTAGGTAAGGTTGGTAGGATGAGCTGGAAGATAGGATTTAAGGCCCAGTGGAAATCAACACAAAGTATTTGCACTTAAGAACAATCATTGTCTTGAATATGAGATGGCTGGAGTTGAAAAGTATGTCTTTTGATACAGACAAAGACTCACTCTAGGGATAAAAAGGTGATTCTGCTTTTGCATATGATGTTGGACAAGCCACATTTGGATTACTATGTTCAATTCTGAAGGTCATTTAGGGAGAGGGACATCAAAATGATGGAAGGGATGCAAAAAAGTGTAGCTAAGGTTCTAATTAATAGTTTATTTATTTATTATTAATTAATGAAAATGTCTAAAAGTATTAACATTTTAAGGTTAAACTCTTCAGATGCAAAAATACAGACTAGGCAATAACTTTGGAACAAAAGACAAATATATAAAGTTCCAGTGTACATTGTGATGGATTATGCTAAATGAATAATCTTTTAAAGACTCCGTAAAAGAGATCTCAGAACCACAATTAGAAGTCAATGAGATAATGAACGTTGCACATAGGCACATGGCACTTGAATGAGCAACTACCCTAGGACTTCAGCCGCATCATGGGAACAATTAGCAACGCTCCCTGGCTGTGGGACAAAAGTGAGGAAAGGATAGGTATACTATTGTTATATTCACTGACAGAGAAGGGACAGAGGTGTCTTATTTGTCTCTTGAGCCAGTCTAATGCCTTCCTTCCATCCATCCATCCATCCATCCATCCATCCATCCATCCATCCATCCATCCATTTTCCTCTTATGTCCGGCCTACATTTCCTCCCACATTTCCATATTATTTATCACTCTTTTTCCCAAATTGCTGAATACTGTCTTCCCGTAATCCAAGATCGCTTACCTTGCATCATGTTGTATTATTACTTTAGATTGCAAACCATATGATGACAAGATATGGCTGGTTAGTGCTGTTTCTTTCTCTGTCTGTCTGTCTCCCACTGTCTCTGTTTGTATCATTCTGATATCAGCCTATGCGGTACCCTCTGTATTAGTTAGGAGAAACTTAAGGATATTCCCCTTCTTGAGTGATGTCATTATTCTGCTTTAGACTCACTTCTACCCAAAGTTTCTAAATGTTACTCTCATTCTTAACTGCAGATATTCACTGTTTGAAGACAAAGATGTCCCTTTAGTATAATTCTCTTCATCTTTGACCATCCACAGCTCCACCATTGAGTCTATCACCATTTTTCCAGCATCTGTTAGTTCTGTGTGCTATAGCTCACAATCAGGGACTCCCTACATTCACTTCATGTTTCATGGCTTACATGCCTTTTCTTCCTTTCCTTCTTCATCATCAGTATCTTCAACTGTGCCTTTATTCATTTCTTGAATAAATTCAGCACTTCATCACCACATTTGTACTTCCAGCCCTTTCTTCAAACATTGAGTCCAAGTACTTACATATTGTATTCTCTTTCTATCTGTATATTTAACAGCACATATCACAATACAGAGCCATATCAATCTGACCCATGGTCCATGCTTCAAAGACCGTTGTTACTTTGTAGAAAATTCCAAAAAAGTTAGAACCTCCACTGAGTGATCTCTCAAACCTCTTGTATCAGAGGCACATGGGATATATGCAAATGACCCTTATGAACATCAAGTGTTTCAGCTAATTGGCAATTCTGAATGCCCATGACTTGTTTCGTCATTTTAATGGACAGTTTCAGGCACTCTGCTTGTGCTATGCTGACGAGGTCATAACAAGGCCGAAATATGCATGTCCACAGCTAGTGGGGTTTGGTTTTATTGGCCTGAAATTGTCCATTAAAATGACAAAACAAGTCATGGGCATTCAGAATCGTCAATTAGCTGAAACACCTGATGTTCATAAGGGTCATTTGCATATATCCCATCTGCCTCTGATACAAGAGGTTTGAGAGGTCACTCAGTGGAGGTTCTAACTTTTTTGGAGTTTTCATTTTGTTTTTACTTTGTAGAAAATGTTATCATCAGTGATCAAAATTAGTTGAAATTGGTTCAGTTTCTCATATAGTCTGCATTCAATTTAGTCATTCAGTGAAACCCATGAAGTTACTGCACCACATTCCAGCAGAAAATTGACTTATCATGTACCATATTATTCAGTTATTCCTACCTTTGGCATATTACATAACAGATTGCACACTTAAAGTGTATAAGCTTTCAGCCCAAAGTGACAACATCAAAGGAAATATAACTGTCAGTCACTTGATGCTGCTCAGCTGAAAACTCTAAATAAGTGGTGGTCTGTCATGATATTGGACAAAGACAGTAATATCATTAATGTTATTATCTAAACTGGGCTGCAGCATTTTGAAGTCACACTTCTTTTTAGACGCATAGATTCATGGACTGTTACTAGGCTGATGACCCAACAGGCCTTTCTAAGCCTAGCCAAGTTTCTCTGAAAGATTAATGATGTCCTGCATCCAAATAGGACATTGAGGGCCAGGCATTTATAAGCTACCTTTGTCCATAAGGGACATGGGTGCCAGGCCCGATGTAAATTTCCTATTCCCCATGCACCTGTCTAGGTTGTGCTTTTAAACTGGGTAATAGACAAACTCATCTTCACATGGATGGGAAGCCTGTTCCTTAGCAGGGGCAGTCTCTTGACACATATCTGTTTCTCCAGCTTGTTCTGTTTATGTCACAGACAAAATTCAGGTCCCTAGACCTAGTATATCTGCTACTCCTTGACTTATGAATATGTAGGAGATTTATAAGTGTGAGGTTTGCAAATACCTTGTAAGCCAGGCATAGATCATCCCTCAGCAAGCTGTAGGTGACTGAGTAGAGGGGAAAGGGCTTTAAGGCACTCTGTATAAGGCAGGTTTGTTACGCCTTGTATTCTTTTTGTAAGGAACCTATGAAGTTGCTCTAGTTACTGCATATGCCTAGTTAGGTACATACCAAAGGGAGCATTGTACTTTATGATTTGTCTAATAAGGGCAGAGTACATTGGGATAATGATCTTTTTGGATCTAGATGCCATGCCCTTGCTTATAAGTTGTGCAACATAAAAGGGTTTCCTTACCACTGTGGCAATGTGGTAGTCAAAGGTAATGCTACTTTCTACATGCACACCCAGATCCTTGTCCACTGGGTTGACCCTTATGGGTGTGTTATCAACATGGTAATTAGCCAGGATGGTTGATTTCCCAATGGGTACAATTATGCATTTCTTAACATTGAGTTTAAGACCATGGCTTTGGCACCATTTATTAGTCAGTGATAGACATCTTTTGAAGAATGCTAGTGTCTGCAGGTGAGCTGATAATAATCCACAGCTTGCAATCATCTGCAAACTTAGTCAGCCATAAACCTTCAGCATTTGCTTCCATTTCAGAGAAATAGATGTCAAAAGGGAGCAGGCCTAGTACTGAGCTCTGGGGGACTCAGCTAGTGACTAACCCCTTGGTGGAGGTGGCCTTACCTATTTTGACCTCCTGGGTCTTATTAGTGTGCCAGCTGCCTATCCAGTGGGTGATAAAAGGGTTTATACCCAAATTAGTGAGCTTATCTATAATGCCTGAGTGGGGTATTGTATCAAAAGCCTTGGCCAGGTCAAGGTAAGCTTTGTGCACAGTCTTGCTTTCATCCAGTGCTTTGGTGACTGTCTCAAAAAAGTCCACCAGATTTAATAGGCATAACCTTCCTTTAACAAAGCCATTAATATATCTAATGTAGCAGACCGTGCTAGAAAAATACTGAAAATGATCTAAGCTTTGGGGAAAAGTGTGTCCATGCTCAAAGTGGAATATTATATTTTAATGTTTTACTAAGTCTGTCTTATAGAATATAATTACTTTATTTTTCAAACTACAAGAACTTAATGCCCTGTGTTAATGTTATGAACATTATCTCCAACAGTGGCAGCAGCTAGAGCTGAGAAATCAGTGTTTGTATGCCATGTATGGGCAGACGCTATGAAGTAAGATTTAATAATAAAGAGAAGTTTGAATGTGACATGAATGCTCCTTTCCCTGTTCTTGCTGGGCAATATTTATTTATTTACTTGACATTTGATGACAAGGTTAGTCTGACTGAGCTGTTGCCCTTTTTCAGCAGACGTCCGAGGAGAAAAACTCCAAAATTATACACATAAATATAAAATAGTACAATAAATAGAGTAGTAACTCCATAGTTTACAATTGGAAATGTAATAAAAGCTCCATAATTAAACACAAGACTATAAAATAGTACAATCACTAGAGTAGCAAATCGATAATTTACAATTTAAAGTGTACAATCTTTTGAGTCACAAGTTTGTGCAGTGCATTTGTAAGCAGAGAATAAGTTTGAATGGGCAATATGAGTAGTTAGACTAAACTATTTGCAAGATAGTTTCATAGTTCACAGCAGAAGAAACACAAGAATATAAAGTAGTACAGTCACTAGGATAATAAATCGATAGTTTACAATTTAAAGCATACAGTCTTTTGAGTCACAGGTTTTTGCAATGCATTAGTTAGCACAAAGTACATTTGAAGAGTCAACATGAGCATTAAGAGTAAGCTATTTATAAGATAGTTTCATAGTACACAGCAGAATAAAAGTTGTAAGGTGAATTCACTTATACAGGTAGTGTATGGAGTACAGTGTGAGTATTTTGTCAAACGGTACTATTTAAAGCATTTTATATACCATAATAGAAGTATCAGAGATTGTGATTTGGTAGTCAGGAGTGATATAGTAAGCAAGAAAGCAGATTTGTCAGAGGGGCTAGGGTTTAGGAAGTAAGGGTGAGAGAAGAGGTGACTTTGAAAGGGGATGAGTTAGAAGAGACTTTATGTAGTAGGGCCTGATGGGGTAGTTAGAGTTAGTGAAAAGATGAGGGTGGGTATTTCAAGGAGGGTGTTTACAGTGGTAAGCCCAGGTGCTATTTAGAATGTTTTTTAAGAGCTGAGTTGAATTGTTTTGGGTGGTTTATACTTCTTATTGCCAGGGGAAGTTTGCTCCAAGAGAAGGACGGGAAGTAACTATATATGTTTTGTCCTATTTTGCTTTTTGGCTTGTAGATTTGTAATAGATTTTGGTCAGTGCTTCTAAGAGTGTTGGGAGGGGTGTAGGGGGAGATAAGTGATGAAATATCTGGACAGAAGGATGGCTTATAAAGGATGAAATGTATGACTTGTAGCTGAGAGAGAAACAGTTGGTGAGGAAATTCTAACCAGTTTAAGATGTTAAGAGAAACACAGTGGTGAGATTTATTGGTTTGATTAGCAGCGAATCTGGCACCTTTGTTATATGTGGCTTCTAGTTTTGCTAAGTGACAGGTCTGTAGGTTGGTGAGGATTTGTGAACTGTAGAAGAGACTAGGGAGAAGGTAGGCATGAGAAAGGGAGATTTTAGCCTTGCTTGATATACATTTTTTTGTTTCTGTAGAGCAGTCACAGTTTTTTGCTGGGATTTCTTGATGTAATTAAGCATGTGAAGGTCAAATTTCAGTTGGTCATCTATGACGGCTCCCAGAAGCTTAGTATGTGTTTCAGCTGAGATAGAAGTATTGTTAAGGGATGAGATAGAGAATGAAGGTTTAAGGTGATGGAGGGATTTTGGTAGAAAAAGCAAGAGTTTAGTCTTTTCAGGATTTAAGATGAACTGGTTGTTGGAAACCCAGTTTTCAATATATATGAAAGATTTTTAGGTAAGGGTGTTCAGATCAGAGAGGTTATCAGCTATGGTGATGACTGTACAGTTGTATAAGAGATTATTCTGGACAAAATGTATATAGAAGATTGGTAAAGAATCAACATATTGTATAAGAGATGATTGTGGACAAAATGTATATAGGAGATTGGTAAAGATGTTGAATAGTAATGGACCAAGTACTGATCCATGAGGAACTCCCATATTGATTGGAAGAGCAGGGGATAGTGCGAAAAAGCCATTTAACAGATTGGTGTCTGTTAGTGAGGTAACTGGCAAACCAAGGATATAGTTGAGCTATAAAGATTTAGGTCAGAGATTTGGCAAGGGGCACAGGGTAGGAGACTATATCAAATGCTTTGGTGAGATCTAGGAATAGACAGAAGGCCAGTTTGTTGTTGTCTCTGGCTAGTGAGATAGCAATTGTGAAGGAGATGAGTGCTGTTGAGGTACTATGGTTAGGGCAAAAGACATGTTGTGTAGAGGTTAGCAAGTTTTCTTGTAATAGGTAGTCCAGGATTTGCTTATGGACACATTTCTTTTCCTTCAAATGACAAATCTCTGTAAGTAATATTGTCTGGCTTCAACCTGATAAAAACTGGGTAGGTTCAGACTTGTTTTGTAGTACTAGAAATGCCTGAAGCAAAGCCAGCTAGAGAATAGACGGAGAAGGTCATACATTTCACTGGAAATGATAAATTACTGGTGTACTGGCAATAAAAGTTTTCAATGGGGACACCATTAAGGTAAAACTGGTATTGAAAACCTCAGTAACTAGTTTGAAAACACACAGTGTAATCATTGTGATAAAAGTCAAAATGTTACCTGACAATAAATAGTTGGTGAAAAACTGAGAGAAATTGAAAGCAAGAGAAAGAGAGATTCATGTGCCACTAAGAACCACAAATATATAGCAGATTTGCTAACAATCTCTAAGTATATGTTTGATAAGAATGTGAACGCAACCTGGTACCACATTGGTCAATAAAGATATTCCCTAACTTAATAGTTATCATTAGGAGTGATAGCAGTGACTTTAAACACTGCAAATCTTTGAAGGAATATAGACAATATATCTTCAATTAGAAGCCACCCTTAAACAGACATTGCCTTCTATAAAAAACACTGTAAAAATAATTAAAAGTAAAAGTTGTCCTCAAATTATAGTTGTGGCATGTAATAAGAGCAGCTTCTAGAAGATATATAGTACTTCATACCCTGGAAACAGACAATTAATCAAAATATTCTGAGGACAGCATGTGTTTATTGATATCTAAAAAGCTATCCAGAGTGACATAAATGCCTACTTTAATTCACCTCTTACAAGAGGATTTTCTGCTATCAGTTACTGATGCTATTACCTTACTTTTGTGGGGATGTTCTAACGTATGTTGAATATTAACAAATATGGTAACAGTTTGCCTTGACTTTTAAGAGCAGTTAACTTCAAACAACATCTGTAGTGCATGTTGCGGGAATGGAGAAGTGAATAGATCCTGAATACCAGAAGTATGAAACAACATCCACATCTCTCCCTTTTCACTTACTTGCACTTGCAATTCATGTTTCAGCAATGCAGTATTTTCATAAAGTGACAGGCTTTTAGGATTTAACTGCCTTGGTAAATAGAGTTTAGATTACTCCCAGTTTCTTCCTGGATATGGTGCATGGATATTCTGTGCAAATTCTTTGCTTAGTGTTGTAAGTACATTTAGAATCAGTTGTTCGAAAACCTTACAAAAAGTGTATTTTCTGCTGATGCTGGTGTCTGGAGGTGGATTTGTTTCTGTTGTTGGGTAAAGAAGGTATATGCACTACTGATACCCTTTGTTCATAAAACAAGAGTAGTTTTTTAAATGCTGATGTGAACAGAATAAAGCATATCATTTTGTCTGCCAGTGGATTGCATTTTGGAACAGACAGGACAATGACTGGGTTATTGTTACGCAGGATTTTTAGATGTCAGAATTTCACCTTTGTATGGTATATTATTAAGTCTGCAAAACTTGAAGCAGTATTTCTACACCAAAATTATATGCTATAGTTAAGTATGACAGACTATATAAGGATGCCTTGATTTGAAACTGTTTTATGTTATTAATACTAACTTGATGGCCTAGACTATATGATCATTGCACATAACATAACAAACAGCTTCAAATGCATAGATTCTCATACAGATAAGAGATGAAGCCACCATTGCACAGAAACTCCATCTATGATTAAATGATTTTAACAGAATCTGCAGGCTGCAGCTTCTAAGTGAATACATGATCAGAGCTAAAAGCTTGACAGCTTTTTTCTATGTGGATTCTTTAGACTTGTTTATAACTACTTCCCCCTCATGTCATCTGACTGCAGATTCTGGTTCCTTCCTGTCTTTTATTCACTCCCCTTTTTTGCTTCTGTATCCATCCATCCAGCCATCCTCAACCCCTTTTCTCATTTTACACACAGGGTTGGGGTGTCACTTCAACAGTGACAATCAACTCGAGCCAAGGTTTACACTGCCAGGTGGCTAGCCCTGCTGTGGTAGTTCATCCGTACCACTCACACACACACTCGCACCTACAGCCAATTTAGAGTGTCCAACCCACCTACTGCATGTCTTTGGAATGTGGGAGGAAACCGAGGCACCTAGAGGAAACCCACATGACCACAGGGAGGACATGCAGACTCCGCACAGAAGGCACCCAGCCGAGAATTGAACTAGAGAACCTCTTCTTGTGAGGCAACAATGCTAACTACTGCCCCACTGTGGCCTGTAAATTCAGTAGATGTGGTCTTCTCAGAAAGGGAAAGGAACTTTAGTGCTTCTTGATACAAGGAGAAGATTGGAGAAATAATCTGGTAGTCTAGGCCTTCAAGCTACTACTGTAGAACTGATTTTCCTATTCAGCTTCAATGCCATTTGGCCTAACAGATAAGTGCATTACACAAACTACCTTCTTATCTCACAGGCAATGAACTGAACATTCTAGACTTTTTGCTGGCATGTGCTAGGGAACATTTCTGTTATAGGAGAATTCCACTCCCCCATGAAAGGAGACCTGGTTGTTAGTCATTTTCAAAAACCCTTGAGGTAAAGGCCTTCTAGTCAAACCCAGATCAGCAGTAATACTGCCTTAGTTTATTACCACTGCACCAGAAGGAGAGTCTTGTTTTGCTGTGAACTAGGCTGAAGTAATTGATAACATCAGTCTAAGGCAAATCCATGCAATAACATGGACTCTAATTATATATTAAATACATTCTTCTATCCATCATAAATATTTTTCTATGACCTCTGTTTCATCCAGATCATAGTTAATGTTAAATAAACTCTACCATCTCACCTTGGAAGACACCTGAGGGTGGATTGCCTGAGCAGTTCCTATATGAATAGTTACACTTTCATAGGATGTCAAATATGGGCATAAGTTAACAAAAAACAACAAATCAAAGAGGAAAATAGTACCCACACAAAAATACCAACAAATAACCACAGCAATAGGGCACTAGGAAGTGCCAGAGACAAAAAGGGTTGTAATCCAAGTATAGAAGACTTTGTAGATTCCAAAAGCCAGCTTTAATTAAAGCTTAACTATTATCACCACATTTTTGTCGTATGTAAAAGGATTTTATCAGATACCAAATTGCTTAAACTTCTTCCTTTTAATACCCTAATTTCCCTTACTACTAATTAGAAAATTACTTAATTACAAATTCATTTACACGCAATCTACCCTAACTAATTTGACTAATCATGAATGTGGGATTAAGCAATTTTGTAATTAGTAGTAAGGGATATTAGGGTATTTAAAGGAAGAAGTTTGAGTGTATTGGTATCTGATGAAGTCCTTTTACATAGGATGAAAATGCGGTGATAACAGTTAAATGTTAATAGAGTTGTTTTTTTTAATCTATGAAGTCTTCTGTACTTGGATTACAGCTCTTTTTGTCTCTGGTGTTTCATAATGCCTGATTGCTGTGGTTATTTATGGCCATATGTCACTTGACTGAACATATAATTTATTGCAAGGCCTGATAAAATAAAATTTCCCAAAGCTTCAGTGAATTCATATCAAAATATTAATATTTATTTGTTATTTGGAAAGTAGACTGGTTCTCACACCCTTTTTCATGTACAACTCAGGCCAAAAGCAAACACAACGTATTTTTCACTGATAGGCAACATTAAAATAGTTACAGAGATATAATCAGATGTCCAGACATGTGGCTTTTTTGTTCTTCTTTTGCTTCACTAATTCTTGCTTACCCAGTGCCCCCCATCCATTGTCAGGTCTTCCAGCCTGTCCTACAGCATCTGGACTTGCTCTGTTGTAAGGCTGGGGCAGATGTGGAAAGTAAGGACATCAAGGCTGATCGTGCCATTAATTGCTTCCTTTGTGAGATTTTTCTTTTATGACCTACCCCTTGCCTCTATTCATCTTTTTCTTCTGAGGGCTACTCCTCTCTATGGATTAAGCTTCCCCATAGGGAATGCCTAGTTGAATGCCCCCCACCAAATGGTCATGTTCATCCTTCCCTGCCAGCACCTCAGATGCCTGAGGCATTGATTGAACCTGGGTTGCCTTGGCTGTAATTAGGGCTTTATCTCCCTATGCTGCATTGCTGGCTCCAGAAATATAGCTTTAAGACAGCAGTGAAAATAGACACTGTAATCTAGACAGTACATGTAACACAATAATATTTATTAAATTATTAATGTCACAGTAGCTATTAAATGAATAGCTACCTTACTCATATCCACTTTTA
This sequence comes from Protopterus annectens, assembly GCF_019279795.1. Lineage (NCBI taxonomy): Eukaryota > Metazoa > Chordata > Ceratodontiformes > Protopteridae > Protopterus > Protopterus annectens. The sequence goes on along the minus strand of NC_056737.1, from coordinate 590,442,707 downwards.
ATTAAAAGGAGAGACAAACCCTATCATATCTGATTAAGTGGACAAACGAATACTGTAGTTGGATATTTTCTGGGAAACATTTACTTGCATACATTGTGGTTAGTTGTTCTTTTAATTTAAATTGAAAACTGGCAAATTTGCATCTTAAGTAAGCAAGTGAATTTTCTCATTAGTCTGGCAACTTTAAAACTGGCCTCACTTGTGACCAGGCATTTTTTTTTCACCCTGCTAGAATAAAATATTTCTTCCTTGATGGCACAGTGTTTCATGCTATTTCATTTTTATTTCACTTAAGCCTCTTTTCTCTGAGTAATCTTTTGGATGTAAATCATATATATTTTTAAAGAGCAGCCTCAATAAAACAGATTTATGTTGCTCTGTGTGATTTGTTGAACAAGAATGTGTTGTTGTTGGTAGCTAAGGAATTTATTGAGCCTTGAGTATTTTGTAGATAGGTTTAGAAGCATAATGCATTTTCTCTGTCCAGTAGGTGGCTCTGCTGTTCAAGGGAATAGTTGAGATTTGCTACAGCTATTTCATGCTAGTTGTATCTGACCCTCTGTACATTTATAATTCTTGCACATGGGGATAACTGAAATCATGGATTAGCATCATAAATAACTTGGATGTCAAAAAATGTAAACTACAGTTCACTGTTTTTGTATGATTTTGTAGTTCTACAGCCTATTTGTGCAATGCACATGCAACCTGAATTGTTTTAAAATAAACATTGGTATTTTATTGACATGTTTCATTCTTACTAGAAGTATTTTTATCTTCAACAGAAGAAAGCAGCAATAGTCATACCCATATCAGAAAGTTAGCAGGTTTTGTTAAAAAACAGTTCATCAGGTACAGACTTAGAAAGGCTGACTAAAACATTAATTAAGTTCTGTTCTTCTGAAATGACAACTGTCATCCCTTTCCTTTCATTCCCGAACTTACAAACAACTTATGCTGTATCCTGTGTCTAAATCTTTGACAGTTATGTTGGTCTTCACATTTTAATAAGTATGTCTGTATGAAGCTAGTAATGATTAAGCAAGCAATAATGCCTGACAGGGTATGTGTTAATGTGCAACGCCCGCCCAGGGGTGTTATGAGGCCCAACGCCACAGGTGGAGGTCCTCTACACCCCCAGAAGAGTGGGTGTTAATTATACATTAACAAATACCCTGGAGGGTATTATTGTGCTTAGAGAATGGGGTCTCTTTAAAATTGTTGTGTTTTACTTGCTTATTTATTTTTTTTAAGTACTATATTATTTCTTTTATATATTTTCAATGTAAAATAGTTCCTCTGCCTACTATTTCAAACTTGTTGTAGTATATGTTAAGGTATTTGAGGAAGCATTTAAAATCAAACATATACAAAAAATAATATAGTGCTTAAAAATAATAAGCAAGTGAAACACAACAATTTTACATACAGCCCATTCTCTCTTCCATACACACATACACAGTCTCTTCTGCTTTCACACATATACACACACAGTCTCCTCTGCTTTCATACACACATTCACTCACACATGATTGGTCTCACCCTCTTTCTCAATCTCTCACAGTCTCTAGCTGCTTTCATACACATTCAGTCTCACTCTCTCTCGATCTCTCTCACACGCAGTTTCCTCTGCTTACATATATGCTGCATTCATTCACACATCACTCTCACTTTCTCTCTCATTCTCTCGATCTCTCTCTCTCTCACACACACACACACACACACACACACACACACACACACACACACACACACACACACACACACACACACACACACACACACACACACACACACACACACACACACACACACAGTCTCTCTACTTTCATGCATGCATTCATGCACACATGCAGACATAAACATAAACACATTCTTTTCTGTTTTGTTCGATCGATCGCCCTCTCTCTCTTACTCTCATACACGCATACACTCTCACACACATGCTTTATTTTAATCTTTTTCTTTTTTTTATTTTCACTCACTAAACAGCAAAAATGCTGCTTAGTAAGTGTAAAATAATGGGTCGCTCACTCTCACTTTCACTGACACACACTCATATACACACACACACACACACACACACACACACACACACACACACACACACACACACACACACACACACACACACACACACACACACACACACACACACACACACACACCTTTTTGTTTTCTTCTTCTTTTTTATATTTTACACTCACTAAACAGCAAAAGCGCTGCTTAGCAAGTGTAAAATAATGGTGGCCATTCTGTTTCCTCAGTCCAAGCTCCACGTCAGCTTGATATGCTGCCGTGAAGCAGCGGACTCATCTTTCAGCGGGCATTACTTGTACATTAATACCCTGCTGGGGAATGCTCGTTCTCCAGAATGTTGATGTATATTAAGCACATTGTCTAATTTTTGTTAATTTTCTCACTAATAAGTCAAAAAGTGTAATACATTTGGATTATCTTTATTCTGTTTTCATTGTCTCTTTCTAGAAGCCTTTTAGTTAAAACTGATTCAGTTGTTAGTCTGATATTGACCTGTACTGGTGAATGTGTAAAAATAAAACAAGCAATGTCTTTCGGCTTTTTCCAGTTAGGGGTCGCCACATGGGATCACCGATCTGCAGAATGATTGCCAGTGGAGTTTTTACTGTGTCAAGTTGCCAGCCCGGCACCCAACCTTCACTAAAGGCACACACACGCACACACACACACACACACACACACACACACACACACACACACACACACACACACACACACACACACACACACACACACACACACACACACACACACACACCTGCATGTCTTTAAAACTCACTCGACTGCAGGGAGGACATGCAGACTCTGCACAGAAGGCACTGCAGAGGAGAATCAAATCAGAGGACCTCTTGCTGTGAGGAGACATTGCTAGTCACTGATCCACCGCGACCAATGCAAAAGGATAAATTAATTGTATTATTTTTGTTATATCAGCAACTTACTTATTATTTCTTTTTCCAGTTTGAATCTCCTTATATAGCTTGATCTTGTAAATAAATCATTAGTTAATGATTACCAGTAAAGGTGGAAGGAGTGCAGTGTTTCAGATATAATTGCATTATTTTTGTTTTAATTTTCTATTTTAAGTGTATGTTGTGGTATAGAATGACATACCTTTCTTGTCCTTCTTGCCTTTCAGATATAAGTTGATGATTAGAATACTTGTGTAAGATTTATGTAATCATTAGAAATGAGTGTGCAGATAGCAGTCACTGTGATGGTGGTTTACTTAGTACTAGCCTGTATGCACACACATTCATACCCACTGTTATGCAGAGTAGCAATCACTTCAGGTAGTGCTATAGACACTGAGTTTCAGACTTGATCTGTGCTTGGGTTATGGAAGAAAGGGTCTTATTCTGGATCAGTCCACCAATTCAGCAAGTCAAGCATAAAGTAGAATAAATAATAAATAAATCATCTCACTGCTGTACATTCTTGTAAGTCCATGTGACAGAATTGCAAAGAGACATTTGTAGCGTTGAGCATATTAACTTCGGAAGAAAGTAAAAATAAATGAATATGTGGACAGATGGCACGCTGTATAAATGAACTTCAGTGAACCATTGATTAAATGAAATAGGGCTGGGATTCCAGAATGATGGAACTATTCACTCCATAATATCCTTCTGAATGTCATGCATGGTGTATTATGACAATACCCAACATATATAAAAGTGAGCATATACTGGTTGCAGTATAAATTGTAAATGCACATGACCATAGGTCAGACAGTTTGTTTTTTCCCCAACAGAGTACATCAAGAAGAAAAAGTGATGAAGAGATTAATTAAAGTAGTCAAAGACAATTCATTTGGGAACTAATGAATTTAAGTCAACTATGTAGTTATCATATATTGAGACAACTAAACATTATTAGTGGTGAATAGCAGTTCTCAAGACAAACATAGGGTGGCATTAGTCAGTTTAATGGGTGCTTTCATGTATGGCCTATTTCATAACTCACTTCACAGAAACTGAAGATAGTGAAATGCTAAAGGGCTATTTCAAGTCCAAAATGTCAATAGTCAAAAGATTTTCATTACTGAAACTAGAAGGCCAGGGAATCTGTGATGTAGTATGATTCAAGTCTGAAACAGTATGCACTGGAGTATAATTTGATTCAAGTTTGGGTTACCCACCATTGAATAGATTTATTAGTGGTATTTTGCAGTTAAACATATCAATGAAAGTTACTATCTAAATCAAAACTAACATTGCCAAGAATATTTAAAATACAGGTAAGTTAAAGCATAACGTACCATTTGGCACACTGTATAAGGTTGAAATTCACATGGATAACTAGTAGGATTAGCAGTTGTGTTATCACTATAGTGATAAAAAACATAGCCCATAAGACTGCAACTTCAAAAGAAGCAAAATCAAATGTTTTCAGAAAAGATGGGTCGGGTCATATAAAATAAAAATGTCACAGTAAAAATACTGTTCTACATCAAATGCAAACATTAAAGCTTTTGTGAGAAGAGTATGAAATTTGTTTCTGTTAAGGAAATGGAAACATCACTATTTTCAGTGATAAATTATTACATATATCTGCTTCTCTGATAAATTCAGAACAAGTCCACAGAACAACAACAACAACCAGGAACAAAATGAAGAAAACCTTGTAGCTTTACACTTTTATTCAAAATCTTGGACGCTTTTGTCCAAGTATCTTGGATTTCATCAGAATACTAAAACAATCTACAAGCATGTTTAAATACTATAAAACTTTCAAAGTCCAACCCCACACAGTCAAACCAACCTATCATAAAATCGCATTAATTGAAAGTTCCCCGCCAATGTAAATTTAACTCTTAGAATACTGGTTGGTGCACAGCCCTTTCTTTTTACATAAAAGAAGTTAAAACATATAACAAACTTGTAGTCTTAGAAAACTACTTAAAGAAACATGGTCATTGAGACCCGGATATGTTACAGCATTACTACGAAAAATACACTGTAATTCAAGACATTCTAAATAACCTGATTCAGGTCCTAAAGAGTCCAAGACTAAAGTTTTATAGTATTTAAACATGCTTGCAGATTGTTTTAGCATTCTGATGAAGTCCGAGATCCCTGGACAAAAGCACTCAAGATTTTGCATTAAAGTGTGACGCTACAAGGTTTTCTTCATTTTGTTCCTTCTCTGATAAATGTTAAAAAACTGATATGGTAATTAGTAGAGGGACAGAGAAATAGTGTCAGTTAGTATTTCCAATGGAGACATTACAAGCCAGGATGGTTACTTTTAAAACATATACAGAGCAGAGTTTATCAGAATGGGTAAAGCTATGACTACAATATATATGTATGAAAATCAAAGGAGCAGTTGCACTTTGAATGGTAGGAAATAGTTACAGAAAATTATGTTAAATAGAAACTAGATTTTTAATCTATTTTAATAGATTTTAGAAAATAGTTTGAGTCACAGGGTGTTGAATGAGTTGAAGTCAACAGAAGTACCGTTGGAGTCAAAAGGTAAAGTGTTGTGTGACAAATTTTACATACTATGTGGTATAAATGCTACTTTTTGGTGAATCCAAAATGTTTCTCCAAAGTTTTGCAAAAGGCAGCTCCTGCCATTGTGTCAAAAGAGAGATATCTGAAAAAGAAATATCAGTCCACTGAAACAGAGTGAATGGTGCGACCCAATTCTAGCAATAAAGAGGAACACCTCTGTGATGATTAGATGTTAATCATAAACCAAGCTGTTAACATATACATCTATCCATGACTCATACTGGAAGAATAAACTGGCTGTGATGGAACTATCTGCTTTTAAAAAAAGGAATATTGCTTGATGATCAGTCTAAGAAATAAGCAAAAATTCAAATACACAGAGGCTTGTGTGTGTAACTGATTACTATTTGGAGTGAGTCTGCACCTTCTATTTAAAAAAAATGAAATGAAATAAAATAAATAAATACATTTTGAAAAACCTGCTTAGATACTTGAATGTGGTTCTTTATGTAGATGATTTACTAGTCAGTGGTAAGATGAAGCATGAGCACCACAGCAAATTGCCAAAAATGTTACAAAGATTTGAAAATAGTGGTCTAAGACTGGAAAAATCAAAATGTGAGTTTAGCAAGTGACAGACTGACTGCCTGGGTAATAGCCATCCATCCATCTATCTGTCTATCTATCTATATCCATCCAGCCACAACCCCTTTTTCCATTTTTTTTGGGTTGTCAGTTGAACAATGACAATCATCTTTTGAGCCAAGGTTTACATCGCTGGCTGGCTAACCCTGCTGTGGTAGTTCTTCTACACCATACTCACTTGCATACTCCCACCTATGGCCAATTTAGAGTGTCCAATCTACCTACTGCATGTTGGGGCATATGCTGGATTAAAAAAAAAAAAAACATAATTTTTCCATCATCTCAGAATGTAAATTCAATTTATTATGTGCACTACCCAAGGCGTACTTGTTTGAAATAGCTTAGTGAACTATCATGGAAAGTTTAGATCTCATTAGGGTATAGCACTGGTATCCTTATACATGTTTATAAAGGATGTATTCCCATGGTAATGAAAATGCTGCAAACAAAATTATTAACATGTGAAGAAGTTTTGCAACATTATTACTAAGACTTTCTTTTCACTAGTGCATGATGCTTCTCCATATGGCACTGCAACTGTGTGTTAACATTTAATGCCTTTAGGTGAGGAAGGGCCATTTATTTATGCTTCTAGAACTCCTTCCCAACAGAAAACAAAGATGCCTAAAAGTCATATAGTTGAAGCAGATGGTTCTGAAGAATGTTATTACTGCATATTATTGATAATGTTGCTGACAGACTGCATAAATACTCTTACAAAAAAGACAATTTTCAAGAATTTCTGGTGAAAGCTAAAATAGTAGAATGCCTGATCAAAAGGATGGCCTCTCAAAGTTAGTGAGAGCTTAGAAATATGTTACACAAGGAGATTCACATTTTCAGTAGACAAAGGTTGTGTTCTTTGGGCAACTGGAATATGAATGAGAGGTGGGTGGTTCAGCTTTTTTTTACTGTTTTTGTTTTTTTTGCTCTTCCCTCACTTTTTAGTTGAAATAAATATGCAAGGTAAGCTAAGAAGCCATGTAGGCTGCAGTCTAAACATGCATATTTCCCTCCAACTTCACCCTAACTGGCTTCTTCCTTGTGCTGCTCAAAAATGTGTGTCTTGGCAGCTGACCTGAATCACTTTTAGATGTCACTGCCATCATAGAATCATCCTAGACCCATTCCCCTGAGGAAGACAAGCAGGCTTTTTGGTGCTCGTTTCTCCTTCATCTTTCATTCATTCATTCATATTTATTTTTTGTTCAAAATTATTTATTTCATTTAAGATAATAGAATATAGCAATATAAATACAAAACCATTTTTCAAATTGGATATAACAATATAATTTTCAGAAAAAAGAAACAAAGTAAACTAATTACTACTACATTATATACACATTGCCTGAGAATAAAATATATATAAATAACACGAGCAGATTTAAGGATAAATTATCAAATAAATTAAGTGAAATTATGATGAAAAAGTTTCAATGAGGGCAAAACATTTTAGTCATGGGGTTTTCTTAAATTTGTTGGGATAAATTATATTTTGTTTAGTTTCTTTAATAGCAATGTCCTTTAGAGATACAGGAAATTCTTTGGCAGTGACGATTTTTTCCAATCCCTGTGATGAGTTTTCTGGCCACAGCAAAACTTGTCAAATTTAAATAGTTAAAGTCTTTTCACATAATTTTATTCTCTATAGTACTGAATAGTATTAGCTGTTTAGGAAGTATAAAAGAATCAGTCCATAAAGATTTAAAAAAAAATCTTGAACCCTTCCCCAAAATTCAGATAACAAAGGACAATCAAAAAACATGTGAGACCAGTTAGCATTAACACATTTCTTACATCTCCAACATTCAACTACAACATTTTTATTAAACTTTGCTACTTTATTAGGAGTCACAAAGCTCTGTAAATGAATCACCAAGTTAATAGTCTCCAATACAGAGATCATGAGGTTTTATAAACAGAAAGAATTAGCATTTTTTGTATTGATCAGTAAAAGTAATTTGATGTTCCTTTGAAAAAAATCCAAAGCTTATCATTCAAATTACTATAATTAACAGTTAAAATTGAGTGTAATGTAGAAGTCATGTTATTAATTTCTTGATCTTTATAAATAACATAATTTAAAATTTGAAATACTTGGAGAATTAGAAATGTATGAAGATTTAGTGTTAATTAAAGTAAAATTTATTGCAAAAAAGATGAACTATATCAACTATATCAAATTCTGTGCATAAAGATTCCAGAGAGGTAATTTTTATACCATCAAAATATTGATACCAACAAAAAATTGGTAACGTTCCGAATTATGAAGTATATGAATTTGAACATTTTTTGTAATATTGTTATTAATGAAAATGGAATAAGGGTTTCAAATCAAAACTTATAATTTGGATTATTTTGATTATTTGAAATTATTATTTTAAAACTCTTTAAATTTTGATTTACAAAACAAATTCTGTATAATTACAAATAAATGCCCAGATGTGATTAAGAAATTCATGTCTGTTAAGATTTAAAATTTCCAATTTGTTCATATTAATTGATCATATGATGTTTTTTTTTCAATTTGAATTATAATTATTATCTAGCCAGTTAAAAATAGTTTTAAGTATCACCATATTCACATATGTATATATACTTAGAAGGTTGATGCCTCCCATGTTTCAAGGTATAATATGATGGAGTAACCTCAATCTAGGTCTATTTGGATACCATAGAAAATCTAACAATAACTTATTTATGATTTTGATTTGTTCTTTTGTTGGGTGGTAAAATAAGAGATTAAGTTATATATAGTTTTTTTGGAAATAATATAATTTTAATTATTTGAAGTCTATCTTCGAAAGTAATGAAAATTTTGTTCCAAAAGGTAATTTGATTATAGTGGATATGATTTGTTCATAGTTATAATTTAAAGTTTCTTCAGCTGTTATTAAGATATTTATTCCTAAGTAAAGAAGATTACAAGAATTGTTACCAAATAATTTAATATCTACATTTAGCAAACATTTTCTATTAATAAGAAAGTAATTAGATTTAGAATTATTGAAATGAAGATTACAAATGGATTGAAATTACTCTATAACATATTTCAGTTTTTAAGGTATCATTAAAAATTTTCAGAGTTAATAAAATATCATCTGCAAAAGCATGATTTTTTATTTATATTCTTGATTAATTTCTAAACCCTGAATCTTTGAGTTAGAATTAATACAAACTACAAAGATTTCAATAGCAAGATCAAATAATAGAGGGGATAGAGGACAACTTTGCTTGGTTCCTTTTGTTATATTTATGGAGTTTGAAGTAAAATGACTCAGGTTTACATATGCTTCATTATTATTGGTAGATTTTAATAATTAAATAAATTGAGGGGGAAATCAAGCTGAATTAAACCTTAAACAAAAATGTCCAGTCCTGAGAATCAAAAGCATTTTCCATATCTAAGCTAAGAGATTTTTGTTTTCTTTTGATTAATCATAACATCAACTAGAGTAACAAGTCTTTTGATATTATCATAAGTTAGTTTTTTATAAATAAAGCCAGATTGATCTAAACCAATTAAACTATGTAAAATTGTTTTCAATCTATCTGCTAGAATGGACACAAAAATTTGTAATCCACATTTAATACTGAAATAGGTCTATAAGAACATAGTTCAGGATTCTTATCTTCATTTTTGATAGGTGTAATCAAGAAAAATTCCAACTTGGAGGTATGTATTCCATGTCTTGGACAGCCAACATGACTATATGTTGATGCTCTATAATTTATTGTGGAAATAATTTATATAATTTTGGAGTAATATTGTCCTGGAGCTTTGTTAGGTTTTATCATTTTTATTTCTTTATTTATTTCCTGAAGGGCTATGGGTCTTAATACTTTTTTTGTGAGGTAGTAATATTTTAAAGAAAAATTGATCAATCATAGTGATAAATCAGTATATTTGTTAGTAACATTTTGATTTTGAGAAGTATAATAGGTTCTGAAAGCTTCCACTATGTCTCTAATGTCAGTACATATTTTGTTTCTTACTGGATATTTAATTTCCTTGATATTGTTGTTATTAGTTTGAAATCTGATTCTTTTTATACTGTTTTTTAGATGTTTAGGAGATCTCAAATAGGAAGATATTTTTAATTTTTCTAGTGCTAGTCCTGTTTTATGTGAAATCAGTTCATTAAATTTGTTATTGAGGAGTTTTCTTTCTTTTTTATTAGAAGTGGAATTGTTCAATTCTTTTTTATAATCTCTTTTAGTTTAGTTTGAATATCAGGTAATTCTTTATTTAATTTTTTTTTAATTTGTGTTTATACCAAGCAGTTGAATGGCCATAGATATAAACTATCTATTTCACTGAGTAGCCAGTATTTATTATCTTTAACTTTTATAATATATGCTGGAAGACCTATATATAAGGCAAATTTTTGTAATCCTTTTCTAATTTTAAAATTAAAGCATTATGATCAGAAAAAGGACAATGTATTATATTAAAAGTAGTTATTTTAGAAATAATATCTTGAAAAACTAACATTTTATCAATTCTTGTTTGTGTGCCAAAGTTGAAACAATAATGTGAGAGATTTAAACAGTTGTTATCTTGAAAATCAAAGGTGTCTTTAATCTCAAAAGATTCAAACCATTTCTTCAAAGTTTTGACTGTAGGTAGTAGTTTGAACTTTCTGCATGAATTGCATTCAGAATTATATAAAAAACAATTGAAATCTTCTTCTATAATTAAATTTCCTTTGTAATTATTTATTATGAAATTAAGATGCTTTTTAGCTAATTTAACACCCATACAAAGACAAGGTATAAGTTGATCAGGGTCCATATTCTATTTCTGTATTTTATAATGACTAAAGTAAATAAAACTTCTCATTCTTCATATTTATATATTATAGGAGGCATTTCAATTAAGTTTTCCAAATAATGGATACACCCCTTGTCTTAGACTTAAAATAAGATTGTCCTAAAAATAAATATTTCTTGGATTTCTAACTATTGTTATTATTTTCCTTTGAAAATGTGTTTCTTGAAGAAATATAATATGTGGTTTATTCAAGTCAATATAGTTTATTAAATCTGCCCTTTTTATGGTTGTTTAAACTACTAACATTTAAAAATAATGGCAATAGATCCATAGTATTCAAATATTATGTCTAAATTTATAATGTTTGAGAGTAATAATATAGTGGAGAGAGAATACAAAATTAATAAAATATGCTTGTGAATATCTTATAATTAATTAAGAAGCTCTCATGCAATAGAGAAAAGAACTTAAACATAGAAAAGTAAAATAAAAACATAAATCTAAACATGGAATATTTACTATTACCAGCCAGGAGAGATATGAACAAACCTCAAGATACACTATCACAGAGATATGAAAAAACTTAAGATCCACTATCACTATCTTAGCAATAAAAAAAATTACCAATTATAAAACAGAAACTCTGCAGTATGTTTATATAAATGGGAAATCTTTATAAGAGATTTTTGATTTCATTGTAGTCTTCTCCTCTTTTTATCTCTTCATCCCCCTCTTTTCCTTCCATTTTCCATTTTCCTTTTTCTTCCACTTACTTCCTTTCTTACTTTGTCTTTTTTCTTTCCTTCCTCTTTCCTTCCTTTCCCTCCCTTTTATACCTTTTCACTATTCTCTTTCCTACCTTTATTCTTCTCCTCACTTTATTACTAAATACATTTCTAGACAGTGCTAGGGAAAATATCTATAAACCTTTAAAGGGGATTATCAACAAGTGAGCTATGCTTTTCCTTATAGAGTAAGTACACCTGGTCTGAATTACAATTATATCTGTATCATTCATATGTTCTGATGCCACTGCATAACTGATGAAGAGACAAACTTATCTGTCTTATTTTAGAATCAGTTTGCATTACAGACAACATTCAGGTTATGACTATAGTCAGATAATTATTTAAACATTCTGATATAAATGAGATTTTAAACAAACATGTAAGAAAGTTTGAGCTTTAAACATTAATGTGGTTAATTGTCTAAAATCAGATTTAAAAAAGCAAACATCTGTATACATTAATAATAGCTCAGTACAAAATATGGGCATTTGCTTTAACTATTATAATGTTAACCATTTTAAAAAGTGTATATTCAAATTAGTCATTCTTTTGACCACTAGGAATATTTTTATTGGTGAAGAGTGTACCTGTGTGCTTTATGAGACTATTTGTGAAGATACAGCTTTTCACACATTATGTTTAAATACCTTAGTTCAGTATTATATTTTGAAAAATTATTTCAGAATCGATCAAAACTATGAGTGTAGAATATCTGTGTAAATAAGTAAGATGTTTATTTAAGAAAATCTTTGTTGTAGTTTTGCCTATTTTTGCCATTATCTTTGTAAAATTAAACATGACACTCTTAAAAATGTGTATTTTGTTTCATTAAATCCATTTGTATTCATCTTAAAAGAACAAATATCTTACAAAGTTTGAGAATTATTAGAAACAGCTAAAGCCAAAGAATACTAATTTTTATACTAAATACCTTCTTCCCTCTCAAGATTCATAAAATTAATTAAAACATAATATATTAAGTATAATATTAAAATCCAATAGTTGTTTACAAATAAAAGATAAATGAATAAGAAGAAAATGTATAAACTGTTAAACAATTTAATAGGTGAATACATTTTAAAGAGATCCATAGGGAAAAACAGGGGGAAGAAAAATAATATTGCATCATAGGGACAAAAAAGGAACTAACTCATGGTAAGAAATTAGAATAATGTAAATTTACTATTATAAATAATATAAAGATGAATTTTATATAATAAACATTAAAAGAGTTTAAAATAATTTATTGAAACTATAAAATATTTAGCTGTTAGACTGAGGTAGGTAATAAATCCTCATCTGGTCCACAGAGATATATCATACTTTAAAAATAACGTGTGTCCTAGTTTATTAAATATAATAGAACAAAAAATAACTCTAGAGTAGTAAACATTAGATTAACACACCAAGTCAAAGGCAAAGTACAATCCCAGTTTCAAATGTAGCCACACTACTGTCTGGCATATTCAAATAAGTGCTTCTGTCTCATAACATTTACAAAGGGGCTACATAATACAAGTTGAGGTTATGGATCTCCACATAATAAGGGAGATCTGAGAATCAGGCTCTCTAAGCAAACAGTAAGTCAAGAATTTAGTAATAAATCTATAAACACGAGGTTCAGAGTACAAGCTGGTTAATATTTTCTGTTTTGTTCAGCAAGAACACCAATAACCTTTAGCTTGAGTTCCCTTCTTGGACAGACTGCAGGAATGACCAAACTCATGACAACATAACAGATTACTGCTTTCCAAGGAAAAGAACTGCTGGAAGTGCATTCAACCACAGCCATGATCCAGCAAGACACATTTCATTCTCTAGCACATCAAAATAGACAAACAGCAGCAACTCAACTGTCCCAGTAACAGTTGAAGCCCAGAGCCAAACACTACCACAAAATCAGCAGCAAGAAAAGAAAACAAAGAGAGAAAATCCACAACACAAAACATCACACACCCAGTAACCCCCCAAAAAAAGACATACAATCACCATACATTCAAATGATAAATAAGAAACAGAATGCTTATGTAATTATTTGACTGCCCTTTCCTTTTCATAAACTTCTCTTGGAATAGATCTAAATCATTTACCTAAAAAGAAAGCATACTGAAAAAAAGGTTTTAGTGAGGTTATATGAGGATGATGATAAAATTAAAGATTATTACCTTTTATATTAATCTTGGGAAACAGAGAACCAAAGTACCTTTCTCTATGACAGCCAATATAGCCCTCGCAGCTTTCAATATTATAGATTAGATTAGAATTTAAAACGGTAGTAACATAAAAAATAAAGATATATATGCATAAAGAAGGAAAAGAAAACCTTATACATTTATTATATTTCATAAATATTATTGACTAGTTATTTAGTAAATTATTTTAGAGAGCAAATGAAAGTGAAATTAATAGTTAAATAGTTAATAAGTAATTAAGAAAGAGTGTGATAAGTTTAGAAGAAGCTATGCATATGAAACAAGGAGTATAAGTCACAGATTTATAAATACTATAATAAATATAGGAAGAAGGAAACAAAAACATATATAAAAGGAAGAACTTTACCTTATGAAAATGTGTGCATATAAGGCAAAAATGTTTATATCTTATTAATGCCCTTTAGATATGGAAAGAAAATTAATTTTTTTAACTGTAGATTCATTGGATATATCTGACTTCTGTTTCTTCTTTTTGACATCTGTCCAGTTAGATTAATCTAAAGATCTCTTAAAAGAGGATGACATCCAGTCCATTTCTTCATTTAATGAAATAATATTATTATTCTGATGAAAGAGCATGCTTCTTCTGAGATGTTAAAGATTCTATACCAGACAATGTATTTTTATTTTTGCTGGAAAAAATTAGTTGGGCTTTGTTATCATTTTGTTTAAGAGACTTAATGAGTGGCCATGATTTTTTTCTTAATTCCATTGTTTTAGATGAGTATTCATTATCAAATCTGATAGTAGATTGTTCACATTTTACTGGAGCTTTTGACCAAGCAGATTTTAAAATCAACTCTTTATCCAGGCCCGAAAGGAATTTAACAATTATTGATCTGGGACAAGTAGAGGAGTCTAACGAACTTTGTTTACCAATTAATCTGTGGGCTCTTTCAATATCAAATGACTAGCTTTTCTGAAGATTAAAAGTTTTTGGTATCCAGGTAGTTAGAAAAGAAATCATGTTGCCTCCCTCTGATTTTTCTGGTAAGCCAAAAATTGTAATGTTTTGTCTTCTTTCACGATTCTCCAGATCATCCACCTTTTCAGTAATCAAGTATTATATTTTTAAAGTCTCTGTTAAAGAATTATTTTCTTTGAGATGTTGATCCATGTTTGTTAAAGAAATCTCAAGATAAGAAACTTATGCTGTAGTTGCTGATGTAAGTCCATGAGAATATTTGTTTAAAACTATTTTCTTTAACTTCTAAGAGGTTTTCTTGAAATCCATCTATCTTGACTGATAAGTCTTATAAGGATGATATTATTTGATGTAGTTCTTTCTTAAGAGAAGAGTCTGTGTGATTATTTTTAGAACTGCTCATTCTTACTTGAAGAAGTTATAGAAGAGATAAATTCCCAATGATAATTTGACAGGAAATATTTAATAGATTGATTTCAAATTTGAATATAAGCAATGTTCAGAGATCATATAAAGTAAAAAAAAATAATGTTTTTAAGAAAATCCTGTTATAAAAATTAAAAATATAGATACCACAGAGCTCTAAAGAGCTATCTCAGTGCCATCTTGGCTTTGCCCCCCTCATTCATTTATCTTTCATTAGCAAGCCAAATCTCTAATGCCTGAGTTGCAGCTGAAACCTGAGCCTTAAATGGGACAAACATATGCCTTCCATGTGTGCCTCTGAACCAGTACTGAATAACAAGATTATTTTAACTCATGATCTGCCATAGAAGAATGAAAAGTTCATTATGGTCCACAGAAGATTAGGACATAAATAAGTAAGGGTGGGAAAGGTATGTGGATCTGCCGAAGAGACAGGTGGGACATGCTTTGAATTGCATATCTTAGACATACGCAGTGTGAGAGTATTTTTTATTCAGACAATGATGTCTGGAGAAGCCACTACTGTAATATCACTTATGGATATATGGTGGAGAGAAAGAAAGAGTGGATGAGAAAAGAGAGAGAAAGACAGGATGGAAGTAGTATCACATGAGTTCAGAGCAAGACATACTTTTCTGGATAATAGATCTCAGATTACCAGATTACCAACCACTATTAGCAGCAAGAAGTGAGGACTAGTGGAAAGTTGCTATGTAAATGCCCATCATTTTTATTTTATTTTGGCTGAAAATGATTATCAAGTTTGCTGGTGCTGGCTGTTGTTAAGGGTAAGAAGGAATATGCTGCAAGTGAAATACAATGAAAACTATTTTGTAATTTGCTTTCGGGCACAGAAGAGTCATGATTTCTTTCCATTAAATGCCAGCCTTTTCTAGCACTACGCAAACTGTCTGATTTTGCAAACATTTAGTATTTTACAAATCTCTCTTCTGTGGAACAAGTGAAATGCACAAGATATTTGGTGTGATCAGCTTGTTTGCTAATGGGATCTACCTTACTTGCCAGCTTTTATAAATGCAAGCTTTATGAGAAGGGTGGGAATATTATCTTATTGATTCCTGATTTGCTTAAACAGAATGAGACAAGATTTTGAAGAGAAATCAAACAGCAAAGGGAAGAATACATAAACAATTATGGCTTAGACAGCATTGCACATATTTTATTTTTTTATAAAATATGTGTTTATTGTATCTGAAGATAGTTTGTAGATACATTGTTCAGCTGATGTGGAATATTAAAATCAAACTCTAGATAGGTGAGTGCATTTTTTTCCAAGTCACTCAACAGTATGCAGACTGACTTACTGCAGATTAGAGTCCAGGATCTCTTTTCTAAATAAAATAATCATTAAATGCATGATGGTTTAGTCTGACTACTGTGTCAGGGCAAACTGACTGGACATTAAGGTGTGCACTGGAGTTGTCAAAGCACTCTCTTTTGCTACACCGTTTCCTGAATGATGAATATCAAAAAATGATGAGTCTAAACACCTAAAAACACCCCAAAAATCTTTTTATGTTGGGTCAAGTCCCCTTGAGCCCTCCATGTGGAGTGTCCACCCCCCCTAAATGATATATAACAACTCCACAGTTGCACCACAGTGGTAAAAGTGTAAACCCATCCAAAAATTGCACCAACTCACACAGTACAATGAATTGTACTGAAATTGTACTGAAGCTTTAAATTTTCAAACTAAAACTACCTGTCCGTCAATGCAATGATGAACTGTGCCAGACGGCAATATAGGCTACACAGTTCTTGTCAATTTGTATTGCAGTAGGCCTGACAATGACACATCTTTTAACTGTGTTCATATTGCCATATCATAATCATTGTTACATCCCCAACCAACCTAAAAAACAATATGAATAGAAACCTAAGTGCAAAATAAGGTACCTTCATGGTATATATAGGAAGGTTCTTAACTGCAAAAATATATATGAGTGTTACAGGAGAGAGAGGATAGATTTTCCATAGTGGATGAAGAGTAGATATACTTTAAATTGCAGGTAATAAATTTGATAGAAAACACTTAGCTGGGTGGTAGAAATGTAGCAGCCAAATACAAAGCAGTGGTTTTTGAAGTATAGACCCCCAAAATACATGATCCTAGCACAGAATAAAAGGCAGAGAAACTGAATACTGTTCAGTAAAACCTTTATTGGCAAACAAAAGACAGTCTAAAGATCCTGTAGACTGGTCTTGGTGAAACCCCTCTTCCTTAGTACATAAGTCTCTAGCTGAATGAAACAACACGATGGATGTATATATATATGTGTGTGTGTGTGTGTGTGTGTGTGTGTGTGTGTGTGTGTGTGTATATATATATATATATATATATATATATATATATATATATATATATATATATATATATATATATATATATATATATATATATATATATATATATATATATCACAAAACAGGAAATGACATCAGTCAATTTAACATCAATCATATCAAAATACCTAATCACAATATATCCATCTATCCATCCAGTGAGAATCATTCACAGTCAAGGTGTACACTGCCAGGTGTTTACAAGAAAAGATTATCTTAGCCTATAATGCATTCCATTAAATATGGAAGCAAGTTATATAACTGGGCTAGTTCTACAAACATTCATAAAGTCCTGGATAAAATAACACCCTAATAAAATAATCCATTTCTGTTCTTTTGAGGAAAGTACCTTGTGACAAGTAATCTTATGTAACCCCCTGGATGTGAGTTTGTCAATTCCTTTAAAATGTACAATAATCAGCTATGGGTGTTATTTTATACATGACTTAATTAATGTTTGTTAGATGTTTTGTTTTGACTCATTTTTATGATTGGTGTCCTTTCCTGTTTTGTGATGTGTATATCCAGTGTTTGGTTTCATTCAACTGAAGACTTGTGTACTGAGAAAGAAGGGCTTTTTAAAAAATGGTTTACAGGTCTTTAGACTGTCTTTTATTCAGCAATAAAGGATGAATTACTGAACATAATTCAGTTTCCATGTCTTGTGCTCTGTGCTGGAATTGTCTTTTTGGCTGCTACTGACTGTTTCCAGGCAGAAACCCTTCTGGTCAGAACATGGATTCCTTTTGTTTACTTCTTGAAGTATAGAAACATGATTTCTCAACAGGTAACAACCAATTGTCTCATCTGTTTGCCCTTTGGAATAGAAACCTAAATGCTCATTTCATCCATAATTTCATATTGTTAAACTTCACCCCTTCCTGCTTATTAATATTACTTTAGCTTTTAAAGTTATAAAACCTGACCTCTTTTCACTTCTACTGATTTTACGAGCAGGCTGTTCTTAGACCAACTATCTTTCAGAAGAGACGTTATTACTTACATGCCCCATGCTTTTCATTCACATTATAAGACACCCTTTAATCAAAGTACTCTGCTGAGATACAGTTTGGCATCTCTCATGCCCTTTCTGACTAACTGCTCTTCTAATGAGCACTTTGAGTCACTGTTCTTCTCTTTTTGGGGCACAGAATGCAACCATTATTCTAAAATTCTCCCTCTCTTCATTTGCTTTTATTTTTGAGGTGAAAAGTAGGTGATACCTCAGGAAGAAGTAAGTCTGGTAATATCACCCTGTTCAGAATACTACTGATCTCACCTACTGTCACATCTTTTCTGTTTTGAGATGCTTAGATAGTATAACCATGAAATGTTGTTTTTCTTTGGTAGAGTATCATTAAATTCCTCATCCCATAAGATCCATGGTTAGCATATTCCAGCCCTAGGGTACACTTTTTTGTGATTAACCCCTTCACCTACTGCACTATCTGCTATTCAAAGTTTACGACTGATATTCATTAAAAAAATTGGAAACTCAGATAGTAATTGTATATGACAACAATAAAGCATTTCTGTTTTAGCCCCCTTCAAGCTTAGAGGTAATGAAGTCGGTGAGAACTAAAGCTTTTGAAAAGAAGTCACTGAGATATTATTATTATCACAGTTTGATAACTCTCATGATATATCTCAGACTTTCACTTTGGAATGGAAACATTTTTAAGTAACAGTTGTTTTACATGTAAATAGGTTTATATGTCTTTTATAGGCTGACGACCATAAGAGCCTTTTTAAGCCTCACCATGCATCCCAAATCTTTGAGAAGTTCTAGTACCCTTGATAAGTGTAAGCAGGGGCTTGGGACGTAAAACATTTATAAGCAGGGTCCTGGGAGATGAACCATTTACAGCCTGCCTGAATCAATCTACTAAATATATTGCTTTTAAGAATGCAGGTACAATATAAACAGCTCATAGTAATCATTCAGCACATTACTGCTAGCTTTGCTTTTAACAGAATAATACTTTTTATGGCAATTACTGCTTCCTGCAAAGAGTGTATTAATTCACTTATTAACTTTGTGTATTGCCTTGAGAGATCACTTATAGCATTTTCAACTGAAAGCATTGTACACAGCATAGGCACTGTGGTGAGCAAGTGTTAAACGCTGCATGGTTTGTAACAGAAATAATCACTGAACAGTGTTGCATAATCATGCTCAAAGGTTTAGACAATAAATCAAAATTATGCTATTTAAGTTCTGTTCTAACTGACAGAAGAAATGTAAATACTTTTTTCTTTTGAAAGCAGATGCACTCAGTAACATGGTTTAACATAATAACAATTTGTTTTGTAATAAAAATGTTTTGAAATATATTCTACATTTTTTATAAAGAGTTCTCTAGACTACATCATTTTCAAGTAAACAGTTATTGGGATTCATGAATGTATAGCAAGACAAAGTGGACAACTAATGCTACATAGCTAAATTGTGTAGTGGGAACTATTATGTACAATAATGTCATGCAGCTGTGAAGGAAAATGGATTAAAAGTCAGCACTGTACAAAGTAGCTGAAGGGCAGAGGAAAACAAGCAGAAGGTACTGAGGTGTGTAGAAATCCATGCTATGTGCAGTGCACAGCACTTCTCTCCAAAACAGAAATACATAATAAGGCAATTATACTCTACATTACAATATTTTAGACCAATGTAGTTGACAGAATCAGTATGCCAGGGCTGCAGCCATGCAGAATAACACAGACAATTATGTAGTGTGAGCAGCATGCTGTGTGAAGAAAGGTAACAGAAGAAGATTGCAGCCTGCATGCAACAAGTAAGTTATATATGGCAGGTCAATGTTTATGTATGACCTTACACAGCTACAGAGAACATGCTGCACTACAAGAGAGGACATGCATAGATAGGCACAGTACAGTAGGTCTATGTATACAAGAAGTGGCTGAATGCACCACTATAACAACAAATTCAAAGGCACAGCTTTCCAAACATAGGACACACAGAATGTCATATGCATGCCACTGTCGGATACAAGCACAGAAACTAGTGCAGGACCCTCTCTGTAACCTGTCTATATACCCAAAGACAAATATAATTTCTAAAGGAGGTCCTTCAGTGTTTCACTCCCAGTGTAGATGCAGACTTTACCATTACACATGACATAAATGTTGATTGGCAACCCTCACTAGATTATGTTTTACCCTCCATCTTTACATGTCTGTAGTCTCATTCAAGTAATATATCTGACAACAAGAACAGACAAAACCTCAGGAAGTGAGTGTATAGGTTCATAGATACATAGGTGGTTACTAGGCATGTGGTGTAAACAATGTACTTTCTAGTTAAGGGAGTTGCTCACAGTTGTGCAGTAGGCAAATGGAAGTTTGGGGAATCAAATCCTGGACTACAGGAAGCACATTATTAACAGCTCATAGCCTTAATCCTTTGCTAGCTGTCAGAGCTGGCCTGGATTTTCACAGCTGTGCCAATTGATATTATATTAGTAGGTATCATGCATGAATCCATTAGTGACTACCTGACTACATTTATTTTGAGTATGGGAGTATTCAAAAATCAGGAGTCTGCCAAGGTTTTGCTATTCAAGAAATAAGAGGTATAATGATAAATTCTTCCATTAAGTTACTTCCTGTATAAGATGGAGTAGGCTGTCGTACTCTGACCATTTCCACTTGATCAACATCTTCATTCTTTCACTTAGGTGCTTTTGAATGTCTTGAACAGCATGGTCCTTTTGTAAAAGGCATACTTGACTGCTCAACTTAAACATTTTACCCGGAATCATGCCATAGAGTAAGGCCGTGAAGTATCATAAAGATCAAATTTGGTATCTTTTTAGATATTTCAAACAAGCTGATGTCATCTAACTTGGTGAGGCTTGTAACTTAGAAGGAAAACTCATTTTCACTAGCAGAAAGACATATTGATTTGATCAACAGTGTATGCTATCAAACCA
This sequence comes from Protopterus annectens, assembly GCF_019279795.1. Taxonomy (NCBI): domain Eukaryota; kingdom Metazoa; phylum Chordata; order Ceratodontiformes; family Protopteridae; genus Protopterus; species Protopterus annectens. The sequence continues at coordinate 590,421,121 of NC_056737.1, read as the reverse complement.
GATACATTCTGGTATAATATAGAAAAGCTACTTAATCCTGGACAAAGCTAAACTTTTTCACCTTTCCTAATCTGAATGAATGAGTTTGCTGCTCATTTTTGATAATTTATCGTTCAGATGAATAGTAGTTAGGCAAAGGTCTGACTCTGACACTTCTCCACAGCATAAATTTCACACCTTCACCCTACAATCTGATCACATTTAACATCAGTTTTTTTTTTTAAGATGAAACCTGGGTCAGAGTCAACTGATAGCTTATCCCGTGAATTCTTAAAAGTGTCATCAAGTCAGAAGAATGCATACAATCAATATATTTTAGAGATTTTTTTTTTATTTCAGCCATTGATCATAGTTTTGTTAGGACAGTTTTCCTTCAATTGCTGTAATTTAACACATATATAAATATGGTTTACTATCAAAATCTTGACGTTAAAAACAAAAACTGTATTTAATGTCGAAACACAATATCGACTTCATGCATACTAATGAGATGTAAATGTTGAATCTGATGAATGAATTCATCAGATTCAACATTTACACTGAATAGCGAACAGGATGTCCTTATAGGAGCTAATGTAAGCCTAGCTCCTACCCTGGAATTCACTGTTTTGCAGGAGGGCAAACCCCCCTGCACCCCACACCCCCTGCTAACTATATACTCCAACTCTGAGATCGCAGTGCAGTGAGGAAAGGGATGAATTTCCCAGTCTGCACTGTACCACAATCTCTACTCATAACATCGAACTCCTATCAGCTAATGCACAGTGGCATTCTCTGATAAGAGCTCTTGCTCAATTAATGTTCGGCAACACGGGAATTGGCCAACAGCTGTTTGACATTCCCATGTTTGCCAACATTAATTCTACATTTTGATAGTAAACCTATAAATTTAATGTCTATATTCTCAAACAAATTAAGTTATTGGCTCAGTTCATATTATATATTCTATTGTATTTCATTATGTCTCAAAGTTGTCCTTACATTTTAAATATTTTTATTAAATTTTGGAGATGAACAATAGATATTACAAAATAATACAATTTGACCTACAAGTACTATTAAACACATAAATAGGAATTATATACGTCTTAAATAGTTTAAATAAGTTATGAATGAGAGTTTAAATTTTTATGAACAAATGACTCACATCAATTAAAAGAAGGGAGGTAGGAGACAAGAGACCATCATATTCATTAACTTAGCACACATTTCCTTACATGGGAGTTTCACAACGTTCCTTGTATATGGTCCTACGGGCAGAGTATTTCACAGATAGCACTTTGCTATGGTAAGAAATTGTGCACACATGGGACCACAGTACGGGTGTTGCAGATGGGACTGACATACTGGGATCCTTAAAGTTGTCCAGAATGCTAACAGGGAATGGGGGGATAACTTGACCTCAGTGAGCACCTTTCTGTAGACCACCTGCAATGGCTGCAGCTGCTCATTGACTAAGTGCATAGCTGATGTGACTTTGTGTATTGCTACTTTTCCTGTTTGCAGGCAAGCACAAAGGCATTTGTGTAGTGTTCTAGAAGTATAAGATTAATATGGAGCCCAATCATATTTAGTCAAACAAGGATGTGCCTATTAACCACTATGCTCTTCCTCACTCTGTTTACTAGCATTGCCTGCTATTGAGACAATATATGAGTCCATATAGTTGAGGACTAGTGATGGGATACTGAGATAAAGCAAGACATTCTTGCATACAGGAGGTGGCAGAGGGGGACAGTACTGTACCTTGATTGCTCCCTTCTCCACAGTAATGGCAGGTGGTGATTCATCATAGGTTCATAGGTGGTTACTAGGCTATTGACCAGAAGGTATTTATAAGCTAGCCATGTGTACCCAATATAATGCTAGAGAAACCCAATATAATGGACTTTGCCTAGACTCAAGATCTTATTTAGCAATGACTGCCCATATCTAGGAGGATCATAGGTGAAATCCCCGGGAAGAATTTACAGTTTCCCATCCAGTCATCCAGGCTATCCTTAAACAGTGACATAGAGGGGCTCTGTTTGATGTGAATTCGTAGTCTATTCCAGAGGAGTGGCAACCTCTGAGAAACATATCTGTCACTCCAGCAGGTCCTATTTATGTTGCAGGCCAGGTTAAGATCCCTGTAGCAGGTGACCCTTGTCCCATTGACTTGTGGATGTGCAGCATTTCCATAAGGTTTGGATCCAAGATTGCTTTGTAGGCCAGGCACAAGTCTCCTCTAAGTAGGCTGTATGCTGCTGAGTACAGTGACTTCAGTCTGTCAGTATATGACATGTGCTGGAGACCCTGAATTTTCTTGGATAGAAATCTCTGAGGTCTCTCAAGTTGCTGTATGTGCCTGGTAAGGTACATTCCAAAGGGAGCATCACACTCAATCATTGGCCTGATGACGGTTGAGTACAAGGGAGTTATGACCTCTTTCATTCTTGAGGCAATGCCTTTGCTAATGAGGTGTGTAACATAAAATGCCTTCCTTACCACAGTAGACAGATGGTGGTCAAAATTTAGGCTACTGTCAACTTATGTTCTCAAGTTTCTCAGTACTGAGTTATTACTTAGGTACAGTATTATCATTTATATGATAGTCTGCAGGGATATCATTTTTACTGAAGGGGATGATAATGCATTTTTGAGCACTAAGTTTGGGTGCATGGCTTTGGTACTAATCATTGGTTTGTATAAGCCCCTCTTGAAGTATATTGACATCATTTGGGGATTCAATGATTGCATCTAATTTGCAGCTGTCAGCAAACTTAGTCACAGCACCTCTGTTTTAGCCTGAACTTCTGAGAAGTATATTCGAAACAATAGGGGGCCCAGCACTGACCCCTATGGAACTCCACTGCTGACAGGTCAAAGGGTTGAGGTAAAGCCCCCAACTCTGACAGAGTGTGATCTGTCAGTGAGCCAGTTAGCAACCCATCTGACAACATAAGGGTTGATATTCAACTGGGAGAGTTTATCAATGATGCCCGAATGTGGGATTGTGTCAAAGGCCTTGGCTAAGTCAAGGTAGGCTGTATGCATAGATTGTTTATTTCTCCTGTGCCATGCCTATGGAGTGGGGGTCATGTAAATATTATGCTAATGAATGGATGTTGAGATGCAGGGGCTCCATTTGGCAGGAGCTCTACTTCATCAATGTGTTCGTGTGTGAGTCTGTGTCTGTATGTGTGCATGAAGCAGTAGGTGTGAGTATGTCTTTGGGTTGCTGTTTGCAGTACACTTTAAATAATACAGGTTATGAATTCTGATGACTGGCATTAAGCTGATGCTGATGTTCATCCTTGTGATGCTGTGTACAACAACAACTTTCATTGGTGACCCTTCCTTCATTGTTATTGCAGTTAGTCTGCACTGCAGTACCCAGACAGTTACCCTGTACACTTCAATGCATTAATCACAAATTTATGAATTGTGGATGATGTTCTGGGTCTTTTTATTTAATATTCTTTTTATCCCTGTACCTGCTGACCATTACATCTCCCCCAACTGGATTTGAACCTATTTGTTACCTAGTAGTGAGGATCCACCCAGCCTACTAGATCAAGAGCGTTTCAGGGGAACATCATTCAGGTAGCCATGAGGGCTGTTTGCATCTTCATCAGCATCATCCTGACAATAACAATAATTTTACTTATTAACTTTACCTTCCTCCCTGGGTAGAGGGATATATGACCCACATCACCATAGGAAGTAATATCACACATCACATAGCTGTAAATATATTTAGTTTGTGAGATCATCTATGAATATATTGTTTGTCAGATTGTCTATACTTATAAATGTAAATCATTATCTGTACACTGTACATTGCTTTGCTACATTATGATCTAATCTGGGCTGAGTCTGTAAATGCTCATTGCTTGATCAGTGTTCTACCTTGGTAAACAAATGTAAATAAATAAATAAATAAATAAATGCGAGGTTATAATGCCTTCCACTATACAAGTGCATGCTTTCATGCACTTGCTCAGTGAATGCTTTTACCTATCAACAGTTTGGTGCACCACATGCTCAGTTCCAGTTCACAAGCCTGTTCTGTCTCTGAAAGACTGCTACAACCTATGAACAGTGGGCATGCCCATCCTTTCTGTCAGCTCTTCCAAGCCTCTAATTGGACTCAGGTTGCCTTAGCCATTGTCATGGCTTTATTCCTCAATGCAATGAAGCTGGCTTATGATGCAGATATTAATTTGTATACCTACTGTACACCTGGCATCATCCAGGTGTGCAGCTGTGTATGCACAAATATCACAATGTATCAGGACATTTATGAACTGCACAGGACTATAATATGCAAATTTATTGCATCACAACACTATGCAGCTATAGAAGACCTTTATAAATACCACTCTATTTATATAATGATAGAAAAGAAGAAAAAATAAATAAATAGATTAAAACAAATGTTTACTGGCTTTACAACTGCTGTTTTACAAAATTTGACAAGTTTAAACATTTGCCCCAAATCTTTTAAGTTATTGGCAGTCATAGAATATATCTTTCCAATCAATATTTCTTAGTACATCTTCCACAGTCAAGATTATCTTTATGAATCATTTTAACAATCCTCTGAGTAAAGTAAAGAATACTCTCTTTAAAAGCTTTTTAAGTTTCCAAAAATGACATTAATTTCTTTGAGTAGGCGGCTGATTTTTTTTTTTCATTAATTTGAGGAAATCTTACTTTAATTATACCATTCTATTTATTCAGAAGTATTATACAAGTACTTTTACATACCAAATAAACTAGAAAAAGTGTTCCCAGTATATGATGATGGATCAAAGCGGGGATTTCATAAGTGAAAAGGAGAAGCTGGGACCACATTTTGGAAATGCTTGGTTTTAACAGAATTTAAACATGATTTGCAGTTAGTATTAGTAGGCATTACTGGGGAAGAAGTTAGACTTAATACAGAGTTAATGCTGTTAAGCTGGGATGGCAATTCTGAAGAACCACAATATAGTAAGGCATCGATTTTGTTACTGATGTTAGTTGCAGTCATAATGAGGAAGTGGAAAATAAACCCTGGGATTCAATAACGCCTACACTAAGTGTACACTGTTTTGAGTGAGCAGCAGACAACACAAGACATAACTCACACCTTCTTCCTCCTAATTTTAGTTTTCCTACTGATATTCCTGCATCTTTAAATATTCATAAAGGTTACCACAAAGTGTAGACTACATGTACACTTAGTGTAATCTTTCTGAGTGACTAGAAAGCACAAAACATGTGATAAGAATGTTCTTGAAAACATATTGTGTACACTTCATGTAGGCTTTATTGAATCTGGCCTGCAGAATAAACGTACAGTGGAAAAAGTAAAGACAGACAATTATAGAGGAATTAGAAAAATGAAAGTAAGGGATGATGAAAATAAAAAAAAATGGAGACTACTGATGCGCAAATGAAACCTATGAGAACAATATGTCATAGACTTTAGACAGAAATACACAAACTTCAAGTTAACAGGGCGAAGAGACTTGGAATGCCTTCAGTATAATGGGAAAGATTCTGATTTAAACTTCAAAGAGATTTGCTAGACAAAAAAGATAATTAGATAATCCGATAGCTAAATGTGGTCATTATATGTAAGTAAGTTGATTTGTGTGTCTTCTTAATTAAATAAATCTGGATTATGTTTTATATGAATGGAGTAAAAAGGAGAAAGAGACTGAAATTGTCTTATCATTCCTGCAACAAGAGAAAAAAGGACCAACCTCTGTTCCAAAAAGGAAAAGTGCATCAAGCACAAGGACTGCACAGTTATGTATGCATGTAAATAGCAATTTTGTTGAAAAATAAAAAAATACTGTTTTGAAAAAATATATAATAATTGTTTTGAGGAATATTTATTTTGTTCTGTAATAGAGTTTTATATAATACAGATAAATAAGATTTAGAGCTAAATAAATTAATATGATTATAGAGATTTGTAATAATTTGGGTTGATTGACTCTGTATATAAGAAAAATCACTTGAGTTTTTCTGAATAATAAAATTCATTATAAAATGAATGTAATAAGATGAAGCTGCACCATCTCCTCACTCTTGATTTAAGATCCGCAGCTGCACATGTGATGGAATGTTTGCAGAACAGAAAATGTCTTTACAGATCCCTATTTAACTTAGAGCAAACTTTATGGCTGCTGTTTTTCCATATAATATACCAGTATATTAAAAAAAATACCAACCAAAGTTTGAAAGAATCCAGTCTGGCTAATTTTGTCAAATTACTCCATGCCAATTGGTATTATATTAACAAATATTTGAGATTTATGTTCAACCCCCCCCCCCCTAATTCTCTGGGGGAGGGGATTAGACCATCTTCATATTTACATTCCTGCATCAATCCTTGCACATAGAGCCAAACCTTTCCTTTTCCATCTTTCTAAGGATACACTGACTAGAGATTATGGCATACCATGCCAGGTATAATTATTTGGAAGGTACATTAATTTTAATATGTCTATATACTGAAAAAGGGAAAAGGAAGAATCCTTTACTTCTCTTTGCTTTTTACAGATTATTGCAAGAGGATGTAATAATGGTACATAGAAAGCATGATTTGTTTTAGTGATTGCTTTCCTCCTATGTAAAATACACATGCACGCATGTATAGCTATGTCTGTGTCTATATCTATATCTATATATCCATATCTATATGTCCATATCTATCTATAGCTATATAACTATAGCTATATCCATATGTATATCTGTATCTATTATTGTATATATATATATATATATATATATATATATATATATATATGGGTCTAGTTCTATTCACTGAAAGCACATTTCACTGAAACACATTTGACTGTGCACAATTCACTGAAAGCTCAATTCACTGAAACACATTTCACTGAAAGTTATATATGGCCTTTTCCCCACTGTTGTGCAACCCTGGAGTTAGTATATATAGTAAGGGGTGTGGGGGGTGTTGCCCTCCACCTATTTTAAATATTTTGAACTATATACATGGATACTTGCCATTCCAATAAATTACTCTTTTCTGAACTTAATATATATCCAAAATATGTGGGGGGCTATACCCCCCCCCCCAAAACCACCCCTTACTATATATACTAACTCCAGGGTCACAGAACAGTGGGGAAAAGGCCATATATAACTTTTTAGTGAAATGTGTTTCAGTGAACTGTGTTTTCAGTGAATTGAGCTTTCAGTGATTTGTGCACAGTCATTTGACTTTAAGTGAAATGTGCTTTCAGTGAATAGTCCTAGACCCATATATATATATATATATATATATATATATATATATATATGTATATACACATATGTGTGTGTGTGTGTGTGTGTGTGTGTGTGTGTATATATATATATATATATATATATATATATATATATATATATATATATATATATACACACACACACACACACACACACACACACACACACGTACATATATATGGTTCTAGTATGTTTTGATGGCGGTGCTTTTGACAGAAAGACATATGACAAAAAATGATTGAAATTGCATTTGACTAAAAAGCCATTTCATTGAAAAGTATTAAAGTCTAAAGATGGTATTTATGGTGTTGTTTCTGAGTATGGGAGCTATTATAGTAGTAATTTAGAAGATTTTGTGTGAATTGGTAATTCCCACCAACAAGTTGTACTCCCAGATTTGTAGATATTTATGTCTGTACACCAGCACTAATTCACTGTATATGGTGTTTTCTCTTTTCTCCACAGGTGTGTGACCTTGGAGTTAGAATATATAATTAAGAGAGTATGGGGTACAGGGGGCTTCCACCCTAAAAAAATGCTTTTTGTAGTATATATGTTGTTTAGAATGTTTTCGATGAAATTGCTTTTCAGTTAAATGTACTTTCAATCATTTTCTTCGACCATATGGCTTTCAGTCAAATGTACCTTTGATTAAACAAACTAGAATCCTATATCTGTAGTTATAGTTATCTATATATCTATATCAATTTATCTGTTTGTCTGTCTGTTTACCTGTCTATTTCTGTTTATCTATGTTTCTATCTATTATGTTATCTATTTATTTAAATTTGTTTACCAGGGTACAGAATTGAACAAATGATGAGCAATACCAATATCTCAATCTATCTCTCTATCTGTATGGCTATCTATCTATCTATCTATCTATCTATCTATCTATCTATCTATCTATCTATCTATCTATCTATCTATCTATCTATCTATCTATCTATCTCTTTATTTGTCAGTCTGTCTATCTAACTATCTATCTATCTATCTATCTATCTATCTATCTATCTATCTATCTATCTATGTATTTGTTGAAATGGTAAACACAGGAGGAACAAGTTCCTCCTCTTTTTTTTGGTTCCTCTTCTGCTTTATTCATTCTGGCTTATTCCAGTAGCCCCATCCATTGCTAGGCCTACCACCCTCTCCTACAGCCCCCTATCTTCATTCTAAGGTTGTGGCTGATGTAAACCCTAAGGATGTCTTGAATGGTCATGCTATTAATTGCTTACACTGTTTTTTTATTTCATTTATGACAAACCCCATGCCCGCCCCCCCCCATTCATCTGATTACGTCTAAAGGCTACTACCATGTTTGGCCATTGCTTCCCCAATGGGAATGCCTAGATGAATGCCCTCCCTCCCTGTCAGCAGCTCAGACACCCAAGCCACTAATCAAACTAAACCACTTGGGTCATTGTTAGGGCTTTATCCCGCTACACTGGCTAAGTTGCTTTCCAGTTTTCATGGGTGAACTAGGAACACTGTTTAGTTAAGTGACTTAGTCAAAGGTACACATTAGACTCACAAACTGAAGTATCAAACCAATGAGTATAGCCTTAATACTTTGCAGCTATGTTGTGTTTACTTTTGTTATCCTAATCCTTTAACTCAGAATTTATTTCTAGTAATCAAAGACATGCCACAAGTGAATGAATAACAATATTAGCTCCAAAAACAATTAAGATCCATGAACTTTTAACAAGAATACAACAGTGCATTTTGTGGAAGTGTTTGTACCAGCTATTCCTCTGACAAGAGGAATCTTGGAAGGGACAGCCTTATTGGAGTCAGGTTCCTCGTATCTGTGGTTTGGAACAATATTAGCTTGCATAAGGAGTTCAAAAGAATCTTTGGCATAGACCACCAATATGTAATGCTCCACTACTTATTTATGCTTTATTTTGTTTAAATTCTAAGTATAAGCAGGAGGGGTAAATTGTGGAATTTCTACCTTGAAACCTCAGTAGGTGTACCTCTGATATACAAATCAAGAAATGTATCACTTTATGTGCAATAGAATCTAGCTAATTATATCTCATTCATCGGAAAGGCTACTCAAGTTGTACATCGGTAGTACAGACTGTAATGACAGACTTCATTTACAGCTACTTTAAGATTTGAGATGACTAAAATGCAAATCCAGTATGCCTCTTTCCTGACTAACACAGTGCTCCAACTAGTGTCAGGAATGATTAGATTGTTTGCAGATTATAAGTTTTAAAACTGTAACCCAGGTATTCACATGGCTCAGATACTGAGATGGACCTAGAGATATACACGCTATCTGTCTACATGAGGTGCATTTGGGAACTCTGAAAGAAACCAAAGTTGTTAAATGTCTTAAAGCTATATACATATATTGTGCCACCATTTTTCAAAAACTAATCATTCCCAGTTTTTGTGAGGTAGATTTTATATATAAGTAAATAGCATTTAACAGCAAGACATTCTTTGCATTAAGGAATATTGCTTCAGTATGAAAAGATTTCAGAACTTCCCATTATTTCTTCATGCAATGCCTTTCCACAATTTCTTTTGATCAGATTACTGATATGCTTTAGTATTACAGCAGCAGCACATTCAGTAGATGCACTTGATATTTTTTCAGTCTTTTAAAATGCCTCAGCATTTTCCTGGCTTTTTAAATCATCATCTAAACTTAGAATATTTGGGAAAGTCTGGGGGCTTCACTGATGATGCTGATAAACAAGTAACTATTTCAGTTAACTTCTCTTCAGACTGACTGTAAGAATATTCTGAACGTAGCTTTAGCTGGCATAATGGTTAATATGCTTACTTAACAGACACAAGGTACAGGGTTTGATTCTCACCTTTTTTTCAATAAATATCTTTATTAAATTATCCCATATGACATAGACAATCTTACATTTATATAAATGAAAACAAACAACATTGACACCACTTTGATTGCAAACATTATACATCACATACACCATTGAAACAAGTGTATTTGCAAACATTATACATCACTTATAATCTATCCAGTCAATTTCAGTTAAGCATTATATGGCTCATTCAAATCCTGTCTCTTAAACCTTGTTCCTTCCCTGCATATATTGTTTCCACAATTCCCATTTTTCCCATGTAGTTTGCTTCTTCCCTTTTCTATAGATCCAAATTCCAGTTGTTTTATCTATATTACTATATTCACTACTTCTAGTAAAGTTGGTCTAGACTTTGATTTCCATTTTCTAGTAATTGTTTTTTTTGGTAGCCACCATAACTAGACATAGGAAGACTTTACTATGTCTAGGCAATTCTGATTCTGTATCACAGCTCAAAAAAAAATCCATTCTAAAACCCATTCCTTAAATTCCTCTTTTTACAACTGATACCTTGCATTTTTATTTCAGTTATTATTGGCACATTATCTGAAATAGTTATTGGGTGCGTTTCAAGGCCATCAATTAAATGCACATGTTCCTGTGAGATATAAATTCTATCTAGCCTAGCTCAGTTTTTGTATCTTGGTGAATAATATGTAAATTCACTCCAAACTCCTAATATTGGATTCACATCTCCCATGCCAAACATTTTCATAAATTCCTTCAAAAATCTAACCTCCTTTGTTATATTTTCCCTTCTAGGCCCACCAGACACATCTTCAGTGTTGCAAACCAAATTCCAGTCTCCACCTATAAGTAATGTTCCTTGCTGAAATATGATTATTTCTCCCAGGATTTTCTTAAGCTCCATTATAGCAGTTTTAGGTGCAGTGTAAATGCATGCCAGTGTAATCCTCCTCCCTTACCAGTAGCCCCTAAGTACTATATATCTTCCATTATTATTATATTTTTTCCTCTTCTATCACTATTGGAGCTCCTCTTGCAATTAATATAAGTACTCCTCTTTTCTTTTGCCTCAGATATTCCACTGAATAATCATCCTGAAAACCTTTCTTTATCAAATTCACACGTTCAGTTATTTCCAGGTGTGTCTCCCATAGCATAGCTATTTAGCATAGCTGTTTGCACTCTGCATTTTTAATATAGTTCACTACTTTTTCTTTTTTATATTTATCTGTAAGACCATTCAGATTGAAAGACATTAAAGAAAGCATCATTTTCTTATATAGTTATTATTCCCACCTTTTATGTATAACTGATTTTTTGTTAAATGTCTAGTTCCAACTTTTATGTTACATGCATATACTGTTTGGCAAGTTGGTCTTTTATACAGTTGTTTCTTGTCATATTCATTTGAGCCTATGCCACATCTTATATAACTTTTTGTTTTTTGAAAGCCCTCAGACAGAACCAACAACCCCCCAACTTCCCTAAAACCTATTAACTTAATAATGACACACACAACTATGTGCATCTTCAAATATTGAAGTTTTTGCTTCCTAATAAGAACAAAAGTTCTAAGCCACACAGACAGGCTAGAGTTAACCAAAAAGAAAGGCTAGTCATGCTAAGACACATGGTATAGCCTATGCTATTAGTAAGTGATATTTGATTTTGTCTGTCTTTATAGCTCTCCCAGCTGAGAAAACACTTAATTGCTTTCAGTAAACACTTTCTACAAGCCATTTATCTTTAACAATTTGTCTTCTATTGACATGCAAACCAGATACAAAACTGCTAGGGGTACCTTGTTTACCAGAAAAAAGCCTTATAATATTCAATATTCTTTTTCATTTGCATGCTTTGTAATAAACTTGTTACTGGATAATCCCTAGAGTCTTAACCCAGTAATTTCCCTATGCAAGCATGGGAAAAAGCACACTTATTTTTCTTTTGTCATATTCTCTTAATCAGACCCTTCCTCTCTCCCCCTTTCTTTTCCCTTTTTTTAATTGCAGTGCTTACATTTCTTAAAAGTGAACAAAGAAAAATAAAGAAGGGAGAAATGGAAAACAAAAACTAAAACACCTGTTTATATTAGTATCCCCATTGCATTTAAAAAAACAAATGAGAAAACTTTATTTGGAATTTAATTGGTTTTGTCTTATCTTTAAAGACCTCCCAGTTGAGAAAACCCCTGATTGCTTTCAGAGAACATAATGTCCTAGCCAATTTCTCTTTTCTTTTTTCCCCCTCAGCCAATCCCCTTACATCAGACTGTCTGCTGTTTATCTTTATTAGATTGTTTCCATTGAGACATGAGAACCATGCAGTCAGTTTCTCTTTATCAGATTTTTTACATGGAAACATGAAGACCAACTGCAGAATTGCTACTAAGTATACATGTATTTGATAGGAAGGAAAGCCTCATAATGTTCAATATTCTTTTTCATTCACTTGTTCTCTCTAAAACTTAATCAATCTAAGGTCCTTAATCCAGTCATTTCCCCAAGCAAGAAGGAGAAAAAGCTCACTAATTGTAATGTTGTCATGCCTTTTTAACCAGGGTCATTTTTACATTGCATTGCCTATATTTCTCAAAACTGTACAAGAAGAAAGACAGACGAGGGGAGAAAAGGAAAAACAACAGCACCTGCTTACAATCCCTATTACACTTAAAAGTAGCATGCAAAGAAAACCATACACCACAAATGCAGTACTATTAAGAAAAGAAAATATTTTCTTTACGTACAGTTAGCATTCTCCACTCTCTTCTCCTCCCCAAAGCATTTTCCCAACATTAATGACATGAAGTAGGGCATATACTTTAGAGTCCCTCACAAATCCAACGAATTTTGAAAAAGTCCAATATTTCCAAATTTTTCTTGTTCTGCCATATTTCACAAATATAATTATTACATTGTAACCCCACATTGTTACTGGTTTTATTACTGTTTTTCTCCATCACCCAAATACTGTCTCTGCTTCATTTCCAATGTGCTCTCGATTCTTCTAGTCAACTCTCATGCTCCCTTCCTTCTCTCCAACATCTTCCATTGAAATACTGGAAAAGGTTTCACAGGTACAGCCTCTCTGTGGTCTTTATTAACAGAAGAACAAGAAGCAGAGTCTCCTTCTGTTTCACACCTCACATTTTTTGGACAAACTTTGTATTTCAAAAGAACCACTGCCACAGATCCAAAGAAATATTTTAATACAATAAAAACTGTAGCACATTGGCTTAAAAGCCTTCTTTTGTATTTCCTCTTTAGCATGCACTTCATGAAAAAAATGATTTTGCCCCTCCAGAGAAGAATACCTTAAAGACAGCTGGATACATCAGTATGAATCTTACACCTCTATCTTGACATTCCCTGAATAGTGAAATTAATTTACTCCTCTTCTGCCTGGTGTACAATGAGTAATCATTCTCCCATTTTTAGTATTTTGCCCTTCTGCCACAGTTTTGTCAGAATCAATTCCTTCTGCTGGTAGGATTGCATCTTTACTATTAAAGGTATTGGTTACTTTCTTATAGCTAGGTTTGGAGCATATGCATGATGTGCCCTTTCAATTAACAAGTCCTGTTGTGGAATACCAGTCCAGTTGCTTATTTGTGCTTTCATAAAATTAATGCAGTCTGTTCCTTCCAGCTTCTCTGGTATAGCTCTGTCCTCTAGTTCTATTATTTTTGAAATACCTCTTCCTGAGCAGTCTCATATTCAGCCAACCTTTTTTTCATTTCGGCCTCTGATTTTTGCAGCTTTATCATCTCATCTGAGACATGCTGTAGGTGGATTGGACACTCTAAACTGGCCCTATGCATGAGTGCATGCATTTGTGTGATGTCTGTGGAAGGTTGGGCACTGGGCTGGCAACTTGACACCATAAAAACTCCACTGCCAATTATGAGCGGACAGGTGATCTGCTGTGGTGACCCCTAACTGGGAAAAGCTGAAAGAAGAAGATAATCTCATCTGAATATCTGTTTAAAGCTTTTTACATTTTTTTCAGAATTTTGTTGTATGTGTTGATATACTCCATCAGTGTTTGGTTTATTTTAACCAGGTCTGTATGCAGTTGTCTTATATCTTCCTGTAGGTTATTGGAAGTCATGTCGGAAGATTACATTGCTTTTAGTTGAACAGATGCAGAACTTTCCCCAGTCAGTGTTTCTTCCTCACTTTTTGTAGCTGAAATTTTCCAGGTTTTCTGTATTTCTTTATTCCTGGCATCCAAGCAGTGCACTTACTAGCCAGTTACTGAAATTTACCCATAAAAACAAGTCTACTGGCATTTTCTGCTGAGTTTCTGTTTTCAGACTGGGAGAGCTAGAAATAAGTTGTTACTCAGTGTGCATCTATCTTGGAAATCTCAGGGTTTGATTCTCACCTTTGAAAGAAATTGGCTAAGCTTAAATGTCTCACAAAAGCAGCTAGCCTAGTTCTGAACTATGAACTACTTTTGCCTCTTGGGACACCTCTTTGGATACCCCTCTGAACAATTCCAGACTATTTCTTTGCTGGAGGCATCACAAGTACTGTTTCCTCATTGAGCAAAATCACTATGAGGCATATTCATTTTGAGAACTTTACTTTCCTTCTTACTGACATTAAATCCTCAGATCAAGTAACAGATGACATGTATTGCTTATAGTGGCTCACAACCACTCTTTCTGATTGCTTTTCTGTGGGATTTTGTTGTACTCTCTCTCCATCTCCCTCGTTTAAAGACAGGTGGCTTTTTCTATGATTATAGCAGCTCTTTGCTGATCCTTCTTTTGTTTCTGACTTTACTGAAAGTGAACTCAGCCTTTTAGGCTGAAGCAAAAACACAGACATAACTGTTTAATCTATAATCAACTAATAGTTGGGTGGTAAAGTGCTTATACCTTGTAAGGGAGTGTTAATATAGTTCAGCAAAGCTAAGTGCAAGCCTGTGTAACAGGTATCACTAATGCTCTAAACTTTCAACATGATTTTCTTTTTCTTTTTAGAAAAAATATCACTTAAGACATAGGCACACATACATTAATATAAAAGAAAACAAACCACATTAACATTTTCCATTTACACATGTTAGATTACATGCTTTTTCTTTATAACAACTGCCTTTCAATCCAACACTACATAAATCACCCAATTTTTGCCTTCCCATAAACCTCACTCTTTCTACTGAACACTATTCTGCATATATTGCTCCCACAAATTCCATTTATTTCTACGTAATTTGCTCATTCTCATTTCTGGTTATTTTATCTCTTTTGCAACATTCAATACTTCAAATACTTTTGGTTTAGTTTTTTTGATTTCCTTTTACTAGTAATTGCCTTTTTGGCAGCTAAGAGAATAAGGCCTTACTGTGTCTAGTCAACTCAGATCCTGTGACCCAGTGCAAAAGAATCAGTTCCTTAGTTACAGCCATTTACTCTCCCAATATTTCTGACACAGTACTCTGTAGGGATTTTTTTTTTAATCTGTTAACCATATCTCTCACCCTCTTACTGCAATAAATCTAGACAAAGCCAGAAATAATGGGGGAGGGGAAGGCCCAAAAATATGGACAGAGTTTAAATATTCATCTTATAAGCACAGAAAGTTGTTAGAATAACAGGCTTTGTGTTAGCATGTATTTTCTAAAGGAGACAATGTCTGAAACTCAAATGTCTGTCATTATTTATTGTCTTCAATCCCAAATAATGTTGATGAAAACCATACATTTTATGAGGAACGCACCAAAAATATGAGACAAAAATCTGGACATTCTGTGAAAATCTGTCAGTTGAGAGGTATGCTGTTAACTGACTGCACTCCCAGAAAAACACATTCCCAGTTATCTTTTTCTTCCCCATCATGCCTCCAACATTTGCTTTCTACCTAAGTAAAAATTCTTTGAAGTCTGCTTGGGGTATGAAATTACCTACGCAAACACTTCCAAGCAAAACTGCCAAACCTCCTGGACTTTGTTGCAAAGTTGGGAGCCATACATATGTCCTCCCATTCTTCCCTTGTAAATTGCTTTTCCATTCCCTCTTTCCAGTCTTTTCTACCCTCCTCTATTGAGTCTTATACTTATCATGCAATATTTTATCTGCTCTACTAATTAATCCCCTTTTTAACAGCAGCTTCAGATATAGATTCCACTAAACTTTACCAGAGCAAGTCTTTCATTTAGGACTCCTCTAAATAAGTATACCCTTTCTGTCATAAAGTAAAGGTGAACTGTTTTTTCTTCTTGCAGAACCACTTCATCATTTCTATTCTGACTGGCATTTACTTTTATTGAAACTGACTTATTACATCAACAAATTTTATTGTGGAAGTTTCATTTATTTAAATATCCCAAATTGCTTTTCTTGTTTTGTACTGTAGTACAATTTTAAATCACCATCTAATAATTAAAAGTGAATTAACTCTTTATTTGCTCTGTTCATAGTCAGTCAGTTGCCAAGACTTCCTCATTTATTGACCTTGAATTCTGACTGTAGAAACATCATCAATACTGTTTATGTTGACTGTTGGTGTGCTGGAGGTATGCAGGACTGAGAGACGGGTCTATGTCAGAATATCAAGTTTTCAGAAACCCGAAATTCATATGGTTGAGACCGTATGATTGAGTTTCTAAAAACTCAAACTTAAAAAAAAAATCTACTATGTTTACATTTTTGCAGGGGGACATGCCCCCTGCACAGTCACAACCCCTGCAAATTATATACTCTGAGACTGCACTACAGTGGGGAAAAGGGTAGATTTCCTGATCCCCACTGTACTGCGATCTCCATTCAAAAGCTTCGGGTTTTCAAAAACTTGATCATATGGTCTTGACCATGTGAATTTCGAGTTTCTGGAAAACTTGATCATCCAACAGGGACCCCTGAGAGACATAAGAATGATGTGTGATTTCTAGGCTTTAGTTGCAATGAGTACTACTTCATACACATCACTGTATCACTTTATCAGGAAAAACAAGAAACCTAAAATTAAGATGATTGATAGCCATAAATGTACTACTTCCCAGATTAGAATTCAAACTACCAATCATTTCCTTTGGCTTTCCACAAAATACCACTCAACTACAATTAGCAAAACACTAAATAGATTTATTTATCTGTCTAACAATTACGGACACCATGAAAACCATTTTCTACTCTCTGTTAAATGCAGACTATCTATAACTGCTACAGCACCCCTTTCCCCTTACTCCCTGTGAAAGAGCTTTCTCAAAAATTGCCCCCTCCTGATATTATTGGAGAAGTAGACAATGCTAAAGTATTGAAGTCTCTTCATGCCCATCTAGTCAAGGAAAGTAAATATAATAGTTCCCAAGATAAGGTTAACTACACATACTGACTTCATCTCCTGTTTAAAGTTGCTATTGAGCCTGCACATTCATACTTTTCTTCAGATTACTTTTCAACTATTTGATAAGGAAAGGAAGGAGAAAAGGGAGAGGAGATTTTTCTTCCCTCCCTCTTTTTTTCTTTTATTTCTCTTCTATTTTTTTGTTCATTTAAATTATATACCTTCTGTAGAGTCACTGCTGGAAAAACATGCCTTTTGGAACTGTTGATTAATTTCCTTTGTATTAGGTTTATATGCAGCTTTCTTTGCATATGTATAAGCAGTTGTTCCAGTCCACTGCAAAACTGTGTGTGATTCTTACTGTGATCTTTTGATGAAAAAAAAACAATATATATATATATATATGGTTCTACCTGACATAGCCGAAACCACACAACACCGACAACCACATCACCGACACCACATATTCGACAGTCCATAAACACGAAACCACACATAACCGACAACGAAATAACCGACGGTACACAAACACGAAACCCCATACACTGCACACACCACAATAACAATTATTAAAAACAAAACACATTCCCATTCCACAAACCACACACACAACACAAGCACACCAAAATCCTTACAAGCCCACACTAAACCTTACCCTAACCCTAAGGTCCGTCACTATCGCACACTTACCTACCCGCTCCTAACCCTAACTCATTAAACCCGCCTTCTATCCTCCCTAACCTAACTCACTTAACCCGCCCCTAACCCTAACTCACTTAACCCACCCCTATCGCCTCCCTAACCCTAACTCACTTAACCCACCCCTATCGCTCCCTAACCTAACTCACTTAACCCACCCCTATCCCCACAGACCGTCACTCCTTACGCTCCTGCCACCGCACCCTAACGTACTACTGCGTGATACTCACACAGCCTTTCCCCATGTCGGCATCCTCGGCGTTGGTGTTGTCATCCGTCGTCGGTCTTCTGCATTGTCGATGTTCTGCCACTCATGATTCGCGTCGGTCTTCTTCACTTTCGATCTTCTGATGTCGGTCTTCTGCGCTGTCGACGAAGTCAGGTAGAACCATATATATATATATATATATATATATATATATATATATATATATCTGTATAGATATGGGTCTACTCTGACCCATCGAAATTATGTTTCAGTGTAATAACGCAAGCTGTTTTTCACAAAAGTACACTTTTACCGAAATGTACTTTTGTGAAAAACAACTTAACCAAAAAAAAAAAAAAAAAACCCAAAAAACAAAATAAAAAACCACAGCACTAACCGCCTGCACCACCCATGTGGGGGGGCACACCCCCGCTACTTTTATATTCTCACTCTGAGATCGCACTACAGTTGGGAAAAGGGAATATTCCCTTATCCCGCTTTACCATGATCTAAGCAACAACCCCTGTTGCTGTCCGCTGAGTTGCATTTTTGCGAAAGTGCATTTTGGGAAAAAATGCAGTTTCACGAAATTCAGCTCACCAAATTACATTTCAGTGAAACGTTATTTCATTGGGTCGAGCTAGACCCATATATATATATATATATATATATATATATATATATATATATATATATATATATATAGTTTACTAGCATAAGCTGGAAATGCAGCTGATTGAATGTCAGTTAAATGAAAGTACAGTTTCAAAGTTCCTGCACAATGCTGAACTGGAATACTACAAACTCATAATAATGAAAGTAAAGATTGATTTGTTATTATGAGTTTGGCATTGTGAATGGAGATCACGGTACAGTGGGGATCAGGGAATTTACCCTTTTCCTCACTGTAGTGTTATCTCAGAGGTGGTATATATAATTGGTATATATAATTTGCAGGGGTGTGTGTGTGTGTGTAGGGGATACCCCCCTGCAAAAACATAAAAGGACATACGGACTTTCGAAACCAGAAGTCTAGTATGTCGAATGTTGATATATTGTTTCTTTCTGTAGTTTGCCTGGTTAAATTAATAAAAAATAAATGATAGCTTATGTATAGCAAGTACTTGCTCAATGAGACTCACAACTAAACAGAAGGATATCAAAAGGCAGAAAAGAATAACACATTGTTTAAAGGATGAAGTCACAGAATAATCCACAGTTCAACGTTTCATTAAACTCTGTTTCACAACAAAACCCTCAACACAGATTATCTGTCAAAAATTTTCTTCGGATTACTCATCATCATGTTAACAACAGGAAAATTTTCATTCAATGAATGCATCTTAATACTCACCAATTGTTATGGAGTCTGAAGTGACAGAGTCATATTCAAGCAAGGGAGTGGACTGTTCTAAGATATCATGAACATCCAAAGAGTTACCCACAGATGTACAAACATCTGGCAATCACCCTGAATTAGGATTTTGTATTTACACTGAAGAAATAGTTGTGTATCACACTTTTTCTAAACACTCCTTTTATAAGAGCATTACATAAATATTTGATCTGATGTCTAAACGCCTTCTTGGCCTTTTAGTATGTTACAAAGGCTAGATGATATCCTTTGCATATTAAAAATATCTTCAAACAACCCAAGTTGATATAGAGCTATTAAAAACTTCAATAACAATATAACTAGGTAAATGTCACACTTAACTGAACAAAACAGCAAGTCACTCAAAAATTTGGCAACCTTGCAACAAGGAAATACACACAAATCTGGCAATCACCTTGAATCAGGATTTTGCATTTACACCGAAGAAATATTTTTTGTATATCACACTTTCTCTAAATACAAATTTTCAGAGAGTATAACATAAACAATTGATCTGATGTGCCCATTTTTCAGAGAGTATAACATAAACATTTGATATGATGTCTAAACACCTTCCTGGAGTTTAATATGTCACAAAGGCTTGATGATATCCCTTTGTATATTAAAAATATCTTCAAACGACCCAAGTTGATATGGAGCTATTAAAAATGTCAAATAACTGGAACATTTTACTAGTTATATTACTAGTATTACTGAACAAAACAGCAAGTCACTCAAAAATAGTGGAAACCTTACAACAAGTTTCTGACGTGACTACAAACATACAATTTTTGGAAACCAATATAAAACATTTAAATCAGAAATCTATAGAACTGGAAGCCAGCTCAAGATGATATAATTTAGGGTTCATATGAATTCTTCTGACAGATACAGTGGCAGAGAATGTTGATATATAAAGTCTAAGCCATTTTTAACTTTGATGTAGTAACTGAAATATTCAAAAAAGGTATAACTCTCAGAACATGTACAAAAACAGGCATAAATAGGAAATTATTTGCAAAATTACTTCCCTCATAGGTACAATATAATTTAATAAGAAATTATTAAAGTCTAAAAGATCATGGTTGATTATAGCAATAACCCATGCCTGGGTGTGGGTAATGCAGGATTTACCCACAGTTGGTGTGGTTTGGTCCCGAGGGTGAAGCCCGAGGGACCAAACAAAGACAACCGTGGGTAAATCCCACATTAGCCACACCCAGAAGTGGGTTATTGCTATTATACTATGACATTATTTAAGAAAAGAAATTATTACTTTTCTTAAATAATGGCATTGTATAATGCCTCTTTGCTGTCCTTCCGCAGCTGTCTGGTATCCGCGGCAGTTCTGATGTACTGCGCATGCCTACACAGTACATCAGAGCTGTGGCCAAAAGCAACGGAGAAAGCGAGATCTCCGTTGCTTTTTACTGTTTCGCTATGTTAAATGGGTTTAACATAGCGAGACAGCTTTAAAATAAGCAACGGAGATGTCCGTTGCTTATTTTAAAGCTGTCTCACTATGTTAAAAGCATTTAACATAGCAAAACAGTAAAAAGCAACGGAGATCTTGCTTTCTCCGTTGCTTTTTTTTTTTTAAACCTGTCTCGCTATGTTAAATGGGTTTAACATAGCGAGACAGCTTTAAAAAAAGCAACAGAGATCTCCGTTGATTTTTTTAAACCTGTGTCGCTATGTTAAACTCTTTTAACATAGCGAGACAGTGTTTTAAAAGAGACTTATACTAATGGAAAAAGTCCGGGCGACCGGACCTTTTTCCATTAGTATAAGTTGATTTACAATGTGCATGCTGGCCAATCAGCGTGCACGTTTTGGAATATTAATGGGGGGTCATGGTATAATAAATTAATTTCTCAGTCTATTAGCATCTACTGAAGGAAGTAGTCTATTAGATAAAACCATTTAGTCATTTAACAAATCTCCCGTGGTAGAAAAATATTTCTTCAATATTTCTATTCCCACAACAAATAACATACTCATAAGGTACTCGTGGATTTAAATACATTTTATTTTAATTATTTTTGCTGTGTTATGTTATTTATGTTATTTTTCCTGTATCCTAGCATTTATTTATGAGGTGTTGGTAAGTATTCCATTTCACCCTCTAACATCAGGCAGTTATGATTGTTGAAATTAAATCGAGAGTGAAAAGGTCTAAGTGTTTGTAAATATGCTTTTTAAGTAAATATGGCCTTAGTTGTGGTAGCTGCGGTGGTAGTGCTGCGGTAGCGTTGTCACCTCACAGTAAGACGTCCTGTTTGATTCTCAGCTAGAGCGTCTTCTGTGTGGAGACATTCATGAATGGGCGTACCTTCGTTGAAGATTGTGCGTCAGGGTCAGCAACTCGGCACGTAAAAATCTACTGCCAATCATTAGCGGACTGGAGTTCCACTGTGGCGACCCCTAACCGGGAAAAGCTGAAAGACACAACAACAACAACATGGTCTTAGTTGTGGTATTGAAAGAAACAACCCCCAGGAATCAGCAAGCTCTGCACGGCATGCAGGAATAGTGCAGGAGCTGCTGGAGGCAATATGGCCATTGTGCGATCCAGGAATAAGCTCCCGGGACGTGCATGAGCACTCCTGCACTATTCCTGCACAGACACAGCTCCTGTATGCAAATTACCCCATTTGCAGGTGAAAACCATGCAAGTGAGGTGAATTTGCAATCCAGGAAGCTGGCAGCAGGCTGTGCAGGACTACTGTAGTCTGCAGAAATGTAATTGGTTAGTAACCGAGTTTCTGCAAACTACAAAACGGAGCCATGACAGCTCCAAATAAAGGGTGTATATAATGTGGAAAGCATGCCAATGACCAAATATATGGCCAATGGCATGGAAAACAGTTGCAAAAAAATAAATAAAATACTTTTATTTTTTTTTAGCCGATTTTTGCTGTTTAAGCGTAGGGCAGTGGTACGCAAATGGGATCGGGCCGAAAATGAAAAAAAAAAAAACGTGAAATAACCATTCTATCCAAAATCACAATTTTGCCATTATACTCAAAGACAGGCGGAAGACAACATGGCCAGTGAATAGTGGTTGTTAAGGGGGAAGGCTCATTGTCAGACTTGTAACTAGGCATTAGCAGGCAATCCTATGCAAATAAGGGGAATGATACTGAATCCCAGATCCCTTCTCATGGCTAGCCTGCACCCAACCGTTTCAGTGCAGGAAGACCATGGTGCAAGCCTAAGAGCTAGCTGACATCATAGAGGGATATGTCAGGCATACCGTAAGCTTATTGGAGCCCTGTGGCTCGGGTTTGTCCTTAGCTTAGCAGAGCTAAGAAAAGGGGTGTGTCTGAAGCTGCCTAGCACTCTTTACATTGCCTAAACGGGTGTGGGCACCGTGCACCGTGTTTTAAAGGGGAAAAAAGTAAACCAGGAAATTGCAGCTCCATGCACATCTGAGCACTGTGTTTGCATGGCGCACCCCTGGGCTTAAACAGGAAGGCAATGGGAAGGGAAAACAATAGTAGGAAGGTAATCAAGGAGAGTTAGCATAGCTGATAGCTGGCAGGTGAAATGTATCAGAATCAGCCAATTACACAGGCAGTAGCCCAGCCCAGCCCAGCACACCACTGTTTTTCCCACAAACTCTACACCACCGGTGTACACAAGCGGGGAAATTTTACCAAACAAAAGCAACAAAATGTTAGGGGGTGCAGCAGCTATCATAAATCAACATGTGGAAGAAGCTGAGGGTGGTGAGAATGAGAATGCCAATGATCAACCCACAGTGAGGAGAAGAAGAGTGTACAGACCCAGGGTAACCTATCAGGGGCTACATGAGCTGGAGATAGTGGAGCGCTATAGGGTGGACAGGAACCTCCTACAGCAAACTGTTGAGCTGTGCTGGCCACACCTCACACACAGAATCAACAGAGGGGAACCCATCCCAGTGGATGCTAAGGTATGTGTAGGCCTAAGAACACTAGCCACAGGTACCTTCCAAAGGCCAACTGGGGATATCATGGGGAGCTCACAGGCATCAGCATCCAGGGTGCTCCACCAGTTCCTGGATGCCATCTCAGCACATGCCGGTGAGCATGTATATTTCCACAACAGCCATGAGGCATTGATCAGCAATATGCATCTCTTCCACCGAATAGCAGAATACCCTGAGGTAGTGGGTGCTATAGACTGCATGCACATATGCATCAAAGCACCACCTGGTGAGCGGGGTAGGGTCTACATCAACCACAAGGGCTTCCCCTTCTTCAACTGCCAGGTCATTTGCGATGCCCAGGGCATTATAAAGAATGTGTGTGCTGGCTGCCCTGGAAGCTATCATGACTCCCACATCTGGCATATGATGCAGCTGTGCCAGAGATTTGCCAGTGGGGACATCCCTTACGGCCACCTAGTGGGGGATGCTGGTTATGCACTTGAGCCGTGGCTGATGACACCCATCAGAAATGCACACACACACCCGAACAAGAACTCCATAATGAGATACACGCACAGACCAGAATCATAATAGAGCGTGTGTTTGGGATACTCAAGTCATGGTTCTGGTGCCTGGACACATCTTCTGGAGCCCTGCAGTACTCACCAGCTACATGCACCCAAATTGTCATCGTATGTGCCATGCTACACAATATGATCCTGCAGAAACAGCTGCAGCAGGCACAGCACAGGGCAGGGCCACACAGCCCCCCCACCATTGCCAAAGCCTGCACAGGCACAGAGTGACTCAGAGGTGGAACAACCTGAGTCTGCCCCAGTAGGCAGAAGGAGGCATGTCCAGTATGCCCAGGCCATGGCAAAGAGACAATGCATAGCACATGCACTGACATGGTAGGAACCCAGGGAATGACACCTCTCTCTGACTCACACATACAGTAAAAGGGATGCCAAATATGAGAGTACCTGTGCTTAACCATGTATAGAGTGTGTACTATGTGGATCTGACATAGTCAGCCCTCCAGCATCATCCTCAATACTGGCACAGCCACAAGGTAAGTCACTCTCCCTATCAATTGCCGAATGGAGTAGTATGTTTTGTTACTGGTATCTATGGTATGGATGTGAGCATGTAAGGGAATCGGGTGGCTGAATGGGATGCCAGCAGATAGTAGACACCTATAGTGGCAGCATGAGATCTGTAACAAATACTGGTGTCACCATAGTAGCCAGTACTAGACCAGGTGACAAAACTCACTGCAGGAAATGTGGTGGGCCACATGTGTGTCCATAGGACACACACATGCCAGTCAGGGAGGCTCACATACCCAACAACAGTCTCAGCCAGCAGGACAGGTGTAGACAAACACAAACAAAGGCTATGCTAAGGCCTCTGATTGATGGCTGTGGATAACATCCCCCTTCTAGACCTACACAGACAGATTACAACAGGTCAGGCAGTATGGTATTAGTTCTGAAGGGTAAGAAGTCTGAAGCTGAAATGTAGGCAATCAAACCTAAGACCTGTAGTACACTGATATGCCTCTAGTCAGCATGATAGCTCAGAATACAGAATGAAATGGAGTACCTGAAATACCAGTACAGTCATAGCAAATGTGTGCAAGTGTCAGGTGTGTCCCCCCAATCCTATGTAGAAATGTAGTAACATGTATCTGTAGGTATAATAACAGTGGAGCATGGATTACCTGAGCTGTCCAAAGTAGCAGGATAGATTGTAGCATGTGTACAATATGCAGGGCTGTGTGTGTTAGGTTGGTATGTGTTATATATTGTGTGAGAGTGGTCAGTTTGTAGGCATGGTGAGGTTTGTCCTGGTGGCCATTGGCCAGTACTGCCAATGACAGGGCCAAGTTCTCACAACTGCAGTGCCAAAAACAATGCATCTCAGTGAAACACATGCCAGCAGTAAACCATAGTAAAGGTTTGGAAGTAATATGTGTCACCTTTTGAAAGATGGACATGGCATGAGTGTGGGCCAAGACATACAAACAGTACACAGAGGGAAGTACCCCAGACAGACAGTGTATAATATGTTGCTGTCAAATGGACACACCTTCGGAATTGTGCATACAGGTTAACAGCACATTAGTTGGGCTTGTAGCAGGGAATACCGATGTCATCTGGCCAAACACTAGCAGACCACAAAGGTCACAGGTATGAAGTACTGAGAAACAGCTTATGTCCCTGTACAAGCCAGCATAAGTGGAATGCCCCATGCATATCTGTGAGTCAGATGCAAGTAGTGTCCATAGCAGACATGCACCCAGCTCACCCCAACATCACCCACAGGTACCTGTCTGGTCTTATCCCTGCTGTTATGAATGAGTACAATATGACCCCTACATCTGTATGTCAATAGCCAAAGTATGCAGCATGCAGAACATGTGTCCCATGCAGGTGTGTCCCTAGCTGTAAGCAGCACCCTGCCAGCATCCACACCACTGGACCAATAATAGGTTCATAGGTTCATAGATTGGTACTAGGCTATCAGCCCTAGGGTCTATACATTCCTAGCCATAACAATTCCCTGGCTATTTCTTCCCACACTATTTACTTCCCTGGACCCCTGTCTAGCAGGGTGACTGACGTGATCCCTAGGGTGAATTTCCTTTCTCCCATCCAATCGTCAAGGTTCCTTTTGAAGAGGGCCAAAGAGGCACTCTGCTTGACATGTATGGGCAATCTATTCCAGAGTCTGCAGAGTCTCTGAGTCAGGAACCTATCCGTCCAGCATGTTTTGTTTATTGTGATGACAAGGTTTAGATCCCTGGAGTGTGTGGCTCTGAGGGATTGGGATTTCTTTAAGTGTAGCATGTCCAACAGCTCTGGGTTTGACATGGCCTTGTATGTTAAGCAGAGATTGCCTCTGAGTAGACGATATATGACAGAGTATAGCTGGAGTTTTTTTAAGGCAGTCAGCATAGGGCATCTGCTTTAGGCCTGTGATTCTTTTAGTGAGGTATTTCTGCGGCCTTTCCAGTTGTTGCAGATGTCTTGAGAGGTACATACCAAATGGGGCGTTGTATTCTATAATGGGTTTAATGAGGGATGAGTACAGTGGGACAATGACCTCCTTTTTTCTGGATGAAAAGCTCTTAGTGATGAGGTGTGCCACATAGAAGGATTTCTTGACTGTTGTGGCAATGTGGTTATCGAAGGTGAGACCACTGTCCACCTGTGTCCCTAAGTCTCTTATCACACTTTCGGTGTTTAGTGTACTGCCACCTATATGGTAATTCACAGGTACATGTTTTTTCCTAAAGGGGATAACTATACATTTTTTGGCATTGAGCTTGAGCCCATGGCTCTGGCACCAAGCATCTGTTTTTGTAAGGCCCTTTTGTAGAGTATCCACATCATTTGGGGATTCAGTAATGGCTCCCAGTTTGCAGTCATCTGTGAACTTTGTTAGCCAGAGTCCCTTAGTGTTGGCCTGTACTTCAGAGAAGTAGATGCCAAACAAGAGCGGTCCCAGGACTGAACCCTGAGGTACTCCACTTGTCACTTGTCTGGAGCTGGATTTGGAGTTGGCTACTTTTACAGTGTGGGTTCTATCAGTAAGCCAGTTAGCAACCTGTTGGGTGACGTAGGGATTAATGACCAGCTTAGTAAGTTTATCTATGATTCCAGAGTGGGGGATGGTGTCAAAGGCCTTGGCAAGGTCTAGATAGGCTGCGTGAATGACCTTACCCTTTTCCATGGCTCTGGAGACTGAGTCAAAGAAATCAATCAGGTTCAGGAGACAAGATCGGTCCTTCATGAATCCAAACTGGGTGGGGTCCAGTGTTTGAAGGTTGCCAATGTCTTTGTTTATAAGTTCCATGATAATACGCTCCATGGCCTTACAGATAAGGCTTGTCAGACTGATGGGACAGTAGTTTCCAGGATCCAAGGTGGATCCCCCCTTGTGACAGAAATGACAGAAAGTATTGGCATTAACACCTTGCACACCTACCCTGTCATCCCAGGGGAATATAGTGTATTGCAGTCTGGGACTGTAGGAGTGACACAATGCAATGGCCTGCTACAGCTGGCCTGCATCACTACCAAATGGCCTACAGTCCTTTGCCAAAGGCCTGTGTCTCACCCATACTACCAATGTATGTTATGTCATGGACTCCCAGATAACAACATAACACAGTCCACAGAACCCAAATGCAAGGCCATGTGGACAAATACCAGTAACATGTCCACTATGTCCTACTGCATGAATTGTGGACCAACACTGAATTACTGTTGGGATGAGGTGATAACTATAGGGAACTTATCAGATAATGTTTGCATAATGTTTGGAAGAGGATAGAATAATGGGGGGGGGGGTAGCAGCATGGGCAGCATGAAGTGTGTGAAGTCCAAAACTCAGCCATGTGCACATACTATCCCTGCCTGCAAACACAGGAATGGGTGGCTACAAACCTGCTCATAAGCCACAGTGTGAAGGGGTAATGTTCAGAATTATGACCCCTGCCTAAGGGTAACCTGTGTGAATCTGTACAGCTGTGAGGTATGGCCACAGCAGGATATGGCCACACTGCCACATTGATGGATGTACAAGCATGGGATCCTCAGCCACCACTGTACCAAGGTGCTCAACCCTTTACACAGACCCAACAGCAAGTGTCTGCAGCTTCCCCTCCAGAATGGCATGATTGTGCAAGAATATGTAGGCTGCAGACCACAATACTGGACACAGCTGCATTCATCCTGTGTTCCCCGGGGCATCACTGCAAGCAAATATGTATACCTGACAGTACTTGATGACATAAAACATCACAATGTAAAGCAGTACATATGTCTGAATATCTCTGCTAACACCAAAACCATGTAGCAGAAGCAGCACAGACACAATTACCTACAGTAACCCACTATCCTTTGCCCATTTTGACCCCATATTGTCAACCGACCTACAGATATCCCGCAAAAGCAGGTTGCCAACTGTATGTGTAGAACACAAAAGCCTGCACTGGAGTACAACCTACCTGGAATGGATTCACACAGTCAATACAGAAGGTCATACTGGGCATGTTCCCACACTTAGAGAAACAAAGGCCATGTCTGACAACAAAATACTGAAAGGTCATACTGGGCATGCTCACACACTTACAGAACTGAAGCCCATGTCTGGCAACAACAGTGAAGTATACATATCTGATAGTCACAGATATTTTGTGCACACACTCCTCAGTACCCACCAGTCATGCTTTGCGCACACATTGGATAGGAATACACACATATATCCAAGGACAACACACTGTAATAGGCCAAAATTACACATACATGGATGTGTGGAAGAGAGTGACAGACACTGACAAAGAGCCTCCCATCATGAGGCCTGTCCCACCTAGCACACATCCAATTGGCTAAAACCACATGATGTGCAAATGTCAATCACTGTAGGCATTTGCCTCTGGTATCCCTCAGCACTATAGTGTCTGTGGTGCTTGTGCTATCTTGTGTAACATGACTGTACAAGTCAGTAGTCATCTAGCAGTTGTATACACGTACCTGTGGAATATAAACATGTGTGTGCCTGAGTGTTGTGTGTCTGCTTCTAGATTAATGGGTTATGGCCCATGCACACACACAGCACTCCCCATTACCCTACTATGGCAAGCCTACTCATGTATTCACCTTGAAATACACCTTTGGGGCAGGAGTAGCCCTATAAGCTCTGTGGCATGTGCTGTAACTGTGTAATGCTATAGTGTGATGTGCCAGTTAGGTAGGAGCTCTAATCCCAGACATGGCAACTGTGTGTGTCTGTGTAGGGATAAATGCTTTTGAGGCCATTCACACTCACTACGATTTCAAATGCCCTACTTTGACAGGGCTGTTGATGTCTTTCACTTTGAAATACACCTTTGGGGAAGGAGTAGCCCAGTAATGTCTAAAGGTGCATCCTATAACTGTGTAATGCTGTAGTGTGATGTACTAGTTAGGTAGGAGTTCTAATCCCAGACATGGCAACTGTGTGTGTGTGTGTGTGTGTGTGTGTGTGTGTGTGTGTGTGTGTGTGTGTGTGTGTGTGTGTGTGTGTGTGTGTGTGTGTGTGTGTGTGTGTGTGTGTGTGTGTGTGTGTGTGTGTGTGTGTCTGTGTAGGGATCAATGCTTTTGAGGCCATCCACACTCACTACAATTTCAAATGCCCTACTTTGGCAGGACTGTTGATGTCATTCACTTTGAAATACACCTTTGGGGAAGGAGTAGCCCAGTAATCTCTTTGGTGCATCCTATGACTGTGTAATGCTGTAGTGTGATGTACTAGTTAGGTAGGAGTTTTAATCCCAGACATGGCAACTGTGTGAGTTTGTCTGTGTAGGGATCAATGCTTTTGAGGCCATTCACACTCACAACAATTTCAAATGCCCTATTTTGGCAGGACTGCTGATGTTATTCACTTTGAAATACACCTTTGGGGAAGGAGCAACCCAGTGATCTCCATGACATGTCCTATAACTGCGTAATGCTGTAGTGTGATGTACTAGTTAGGTAGGAGTTTTAATCCCAGACATGTCAACTGTGTGTGTGTGTGTGTGTGTGTGTGTGTGTGTGTGTGTGTGTGTGTGTGTGTATGTGCGTGTGTGTGTGTGTGTGTGTGTGTGTGTGTGTGTGTGTGTGTGTGTGTGCAGGGATCAATGCTTTTGAGGCCATTCACATTCACTACAATTTCAAATGCCCTACTTTGGCAGGGCTGCTGATGTCATTCACTTTGAAATACACCTTTGGGGAAGGAGTAGCCCAGTAATCACCATGACATGTGACATTCTAAAGACATGCTTCTGGAGCATTTCTCTCCGGGCCTCCACTGGAAACAGGATCTGTGGAACCTAGTCGGACTTTCCCGGTCAACAAATGTTAAATAAATAAATAAAATAAAACATGTCCTATAACTGCGTAATACTGTAGTGTGATGTACTAGTTAGGTAGGAGTTCTATTCCCAGACATGGCAACTGTAGAGCTTTGTGTGTGTGTGTGTTTATCTGTGTAGGGATCAATGCTTTTGAGGCCATCCACAGTCACGACAACTCCCATTGCCCAACTTTGACAAGCCTGCTGTCATTCACTTTGAATTACACCTTTGGGGAAGGAGTAGCCCACTAAGCTCCATGTTGCGTCCTGTGACTGTGTAATGCTGTAGTGTGATGTACTAGTTAGGTAGGAGATTTAATCCCAGACATGGCAACTGTGTGTTTGTCTCTGTAGGGATCAATCCTTTTGAGGCCATTCACACTCACTACAATTTCAAATGTCCTACTTTGGCAGGGCTGCTGATATAATTCCCTTTAAAATACATCTTTGGGGAAAAAGCAGCCCAATAATCTCTGTGGCATGACCTATAACTGCATAATGCTGTACTGTGATGTACCTAGTTAGGTAGGAGTTCAAATCCCAGACATGACAACTGTCTATGTGTGTGTGTGTGTGTGTGTGTGTGTGTGTGTGTGTGTGTGTGTGTGTGTGTGTGTGTGTGTGTGTGTGTGTCTTTGTAGGGATAAATGCTTTTGAGGCCATTCACACTCACTACAATTTCAAATGTCCTTCTTTGGCAGAGCTGCTGATGTCATTCACTTTGAAATACACTTTTGGGGAAGGAGTAATCCAGTTACCTCTGTGACACGTGCTATAACTGTGTGCTGCTATAGTGTAATATACTAGTTAGGTAGTAGTTCTATTCCCAGACATGGCAAATGTAAAACTCTGTATGTGTGTGTAGGAATCAATTTTTTGTGTCCATTCACAGTCACTAGACACATCTAAAAATGGAGAATGATATCTGTGCACTAACAAAGACCTGACCCAAGGCTCCAGAGATCACCCCTGCAATACCAGGTACAGCTCTCTCCACACCTGTTGGCCACCAAGCCAGGACCAAAGCAATAAAGGTGGAGGAGTGTCCATATTCATCAAGGATATTTACTCCACCAGGCTACTTGTCCAACAGAATGTGTCTGAAATATCCCTGGTCCAACTAACACTAGATCATAGTGCAATCCAAATTGTATAGCTTGCTGCAGATCCCCCACCATGCCCCATGATTCCCACTACAGCTTTTGAAACATACTGGGAAACATTATGATACAACCAAACACCCTAATACTGGATGACTTATGCTACCTTGCCACTAACTGGGAAAATACTTGTGTACCAACACGTGTGCCCAACGGTTCTTGGAAGTCATAATTCCCAATGCCCTGTATCAAGTAATCCATAGTCCCACCAGGGGCTCAAATATTCTAGAACAGGTCATTACCAACATGGCAAATCAATGCTCCACACCTATGGTCACCCCATTGGTGGTCAGGTCTGCCCATGTGCTAATCACCCTTAACAGCAACATCCCTCCCCCACACCCCATTAAGGAAACCTCCATAACACACATCTACAATGCCAATGTCATGCTGCACATGTCAGACGTGACTAACGTCATGACACCCATGCAGATGGGAATTGAAAGGATGACTGCTGAATCCTACATGAAGGCACTGTATGAGCACATCCACTCGTGCATGAATCATGCCATCCAATATAGAGCCAAGGCACTCCCCACCAAGAAAAGGAAGCCAATGTGGTGGCCCCTGCCATTAACATACTGTACAACAAAAGGAGGAAAGTGTTGCAGAAATGAGGGAATTTCCAGGATGGAAAATACTCCCTTACCAGCCACAGTAAGAAGCTCAGATCCCTCATAACATCCACCAAAGCTAGTTACGAACATAATATAGCCAACATGCCAAAAACAACTGCAAGCCATTCCATAGCAATGTCAAGATTCTAAATGGCAATGCTCAGATTTATCTGAGCTACAACAGAATTGTATTAAATATACTACTCCCAAGGATATTGCCGATATCCTGGCAGATCAATTCAGTGCCAACTGCACCCCCCTCTCACCCCCGAAAGGGCCCATCTCAACATGGACAGATTGCCAGATTCTGGTAATAATGGCCACACAGGTAAAAAACACACTCTCCAGAGCTAAGACAATAGCAGCCATGGGACCAGTCAACATCTCGGCTGTGTACTACATGAGCTACAAAATGAACTGGCACCTCACTTACGTGCCATGTCTAATCATAGCCACACCTCAGGCTTTGTGCCCACTGTGTGGTGCACAGCTACAGTTATCCCAGTCCACAAGGGGGGATCCACCTTGGATACTGGGAACTACAGCCCCAGCAGTCTGACATGCCTGATCTGCAAGGTCATGGAATTTATTATCATGGAAATGAAAACAAAGACACTGGCAACCTGCAAACACTGGACCCCAACCAGGTTGGGTTTGTGAAGGGCTGATCATGCCACCTCAACCTGATTGACAACTGTGAATCCATCTCCAGAGCTGAGGACGAGGGTAAGGTGGTTCACACAGCCTATCTAGACCTCAGCAAGGCCTTCAACACCATTCCCCAGTCTGGAATCATAGATAAATGTATCAAGTTGACCATTAATCCTTATGTCACTCGATGGGCTCCCAACTGCTGTACTGACAGAACCCACACTGTAAATGTTGGTGATACCAACCCCAGCCCCAGACAAGTGACAGATGGATTACCTTAGGGTTCAGTCCTAGCACTGCCCTTGTTTGGCATCAACTGCTCTGAAGTATAGTCCAACTGTAAGGGACTCTGGCAAACAAAGGTTGCAGATGACTGGACACTGGGAGCCAATATTGAATCCACAGATTATGTGGATATTCTACAAAAGGGCCTTACAGAAAGACATGCTTGGTGCCTGAGCCATGGGCTCAAGATCAATGCCAAGAAATGTATAGTTATCCCCTTTGGGAAGGGACATGTAGCTGTGAAGTACTACATAGATGGCAGTACACTAAACACCTAAAGTGTGATAAGAAACTTAGGGAACCAGGTGGACAGTGGTCTCACCTTTGATAACCACATTGCTACAACAGTCAAGAAATCCACCTATGTGGCACACCTCACCACTAAGGCTTTACATCCAGGAAAAAGGTGGCCATTCTCCCACTGTAGTCATCTCTCAGTAGACCCAGTACAGACTACAATGACCCATTATGTATGTACCTCACAAGACATCTGAAACAACTAGAAAGACTGCAGACATATCTCACTAAAAGAATCACAGGCCTAAACCAGATGCCCTTTGCTGACTGTCTGAAAATCATTCTGCTATACTCTGTCACATATTGTGTTCTCAAAGCCGATCTCTGCTTAACATACCATTCCATGTCAAACCCACAGCTGTTGGGCATGCTACACTTAAAGAATTCCAAGCCCTCACAGCCACATGCTCCAGGGATCCAAATCATGTAATCACAATAAACAATACATGCTGGAGGGATGTTTTTCTGACCCAGAGACTCCCCAGACTCTGGAATAGACTTCCCATACATGTCAAGCAGAGTGCCTCTTTGGCCCTCTTCAAAAAGAACCTGGGCGATTGGATGGGAGATAGGAAATTGAGGTCTTGTCTAGGCATGTATAGGCCCTAGGACCAATAGCCTAGTACCAACCTATGAACCTATGACCTACACTTTCCATTGCCCAACCTTGGCAAGTTTGCTGATGTCATTCACTTTGAAATACACCTTTGGGGAAAGACTAGCCCAGTAAGCTTCATGGTGTGTAACTGCATAATGCTGTAGTGTGATGTACTAGTTAGGTAGGAGTTCTAATCCCAAACATGGCAAGTGTAAAGATTTGTGTGTTTGTGTGTGTGTTTGTTTGCCTGTGTAGCGATCAATGGTTTTGAGGCCATTCACAGTCACTACAACTTCCATTGCCCAACTTTGGCAAGCCTGCTGATGTAATTCCCTTTGAAATACACCTTTGGGGAAGGCGTAGCCCAGTAATCTCTGTGGCGCATGCTATAACTGTGTAATGCTGTAGTGTGATGTACTAGTTAGGTAGGAGTTTTAATCCCAGACATGGCAACTGTGAGACTTGGTGTGTGCATGTGTGTGTTTGTCATACGTATCCTGTGTTGGAGGTAGCTGTAAGTGTGTAACAACAGGGCCCATTGTGGAGTAGGTTTTGCAAATTTCTTATATGGTGGGCCTATTATATGTCACAATGTCCACCTTACAAGGATAAAAGATGTCAAACAGCAGAGAGGCTGGGGTAGACAATCCATACCCCTACATGTGACATCATGGCTTGTCGAACAATATAGGCAACCCTTGTTTTACCCAGAGAACACTCTCCACCCATGTCTCATACACAAACACACTTGGCTAAGCAACAACCACTATGTTGGTAGTTCCCTGCATATTGCCCACAGATAGTAACCGTGGTGTGATTGCAGTGGACTACAGAGGACATGGCACCCTGTCCCATCTCTACAATAGGCAACTCATTGCATACAGTGCTCCTTCACTGTGTTCCCCACTGGATGCATGCAACAACTGTAGAGCCAGCAAATATAACCCACAAAGGACATACCATGCCTTATACACATGCCCTGTATGGAGAGATGCCACTGACACCAGGGAATACCTGTATCATGCTGTCAGTGTAGGTGTAGGGTTAACCTGGGGTCCATTGCCAGTTCTCACCACATGAGGTCAGGAATGGCACATCTGATGATAACAATCTGACTATACAACATGCCCCGGACACCGCAGGTACACTTCCACATATCACAGAACATGCATATGGGATGTGTGCACATCCCAGACACCGTCCATGTCATGGAATATAGAACACATACATGGCAAGCATTGCAGAGCACTGGCCACCCAAAATAGTAACCCAGATGACTGGATGGTGAATACAATAACCACCTGTGTGGGCCAATCCAGACACTACACCCCTGAGCCACACTGCAGACCATTGTCATTGGGCCTGATGCCAAGGTATACCCTTTACCCAGCCTTGTACAGCCTTCTGGCAAGTAAACCACTACACACCTGTGAAGCAATGCACCCACGCATGTCAGTACTGGCAAACCTGTGTGTGTGTGTGTGTGTGTGTGTGTGTGTGTGTGTGTGTGTGTGTGTGTGTGTGTGTGTGTGTGTGGAGTATAATGATCTGGACGCCATTCACACTCACTACACCTCCCATTGGCCTACGGAAGCATGCCTTCTGATGTCAGATATCTTGACATACCCTTTGCCCATATATCATCCTGATAACCCCTGTGGTGCATGTGATACCTGCATATTACTGTATTGTGGAAAACTAGCTAGTTAGGAAGTCTAATCCTGACCCTGCCAACTGTGATAATGTGTGTGAGTCCCTGAGAGAGTGTGGCTGTGTCGACCTTGACACCTGTTCATGTGGACAGGCATGTGTACTACACCTACCTTATCCCTCCTTTATCACTGTTGTTGATGTCACTCACCATCAAATATGCCTTTGAACAACTCCCCAACATGTAAGCTCTGTGGCGCATGTAATAACTGCATAGACATGTGATAGGAATACATAGGCAGGGGTTTGAAACCCTGTACTGGTAAGTGTGTGACACAAACATGCTTAGGTTTTACTCTCCCACCCCCTCCCTCTTTTACTTTCTCTCTGCCTGTCTCTCTCACTTCCTTTCTGGTGGATGTGGAGAAGTGCACCTACTTTGCTTAAGCAGCAGCTTGTGTTTTGTAAGTGATGCTCATGATCAGCTGATGGTCTCTGCATGAATTGCAGTCCCCCACTAGCTGATTGCATGTGGAACAGCTGTGGTAACATTCCCATAGCCAATTGCATGGAAACACACTCCTATAAGTATGAACATCATGTGGGTGTTGGTCCTTTTCATTCACTGTGAGCAGGACTTTGTGTCTGTATTTGGCAAACAGCATCACAGATGGTAGTGGGATATACCTCTAACAACATACACTGTGGAGACAGGCCAGCAAACAGGATGTGGATGTTCCAAACATGACTACAGAATGTAAGTGTTGCTCTTCTGCATTTGGAGTAAGGTTGGTTTATCAGGATTTGTGTGGACATGGCTGGTCTACATGATTTAATACATGTCATGACAGTGTTATGTGTATAAGGAAACTCCTATCTGCAGGGTTATCTACAGACTGGCCATTGTTTGGATTCTTATGTTTCTTGTGTTACTCACAGATCATCTATCTTAGAACTGCAGAAGCATAGTCTGAGGACTGCAGTCAGTACATGGTGACAGCCATGAGAGTTACTGACTTCATATCCCTCATAGGACATATGTCACAGCATACCCTGTTACAACAGTAAATGTATGGGGTTATCACAGCAACATGCCAATATTGGCCCAGTGTTTGTGCCTCCAGCCACAAGTCTGTCAACCTTTGTACATATGTCATGCAGTAAGAGGTGCATATGTTCTGTACACCATTATTTATTGACATCATACCTGATAACAAGCCAGTCAGATATCAGACAGCTAGACATGTTATGTATGGTAGGGGTTATATTTAAGGGCATAACCTGTGCATTCTGTGGTTGTGTGTACAGTAGTGAGGTCTGTGTACTTATGGTGATTGTCAACAGTATGTGTATTGTGAATATGTACCTTGGCCTGTGTACAGACTGTGGTAGATGTCATTGTTCTTGGTCCTGTTCTTTCTGATGTTACATGCTGCTCCAGTGTATGGTACCCTATTGGCTCACATGTTTGTAGGGCCAAACACACACATGTCCCATACCAGAGACAGGCATTGGACCACACTGTGTCATGGCCCATTATATGTAGGGTTAGTGTGTGAGTGACACATATAAGGATGGTGTTGATCAGACAGTCCATATAGTATAATATTAAGCTTGCTTACCATATGTGGCTGTGGCTGTGTTCACATTGGTTGTGGGTATGCACTTTCACACAGGTGTCTGTTACTCTGTTTTGTGACATGCCTGTAGAGCCTGCTATATTTGCAGGTACATATGTATTCCCCCATAAGAAATGTAGGCCAGTGTTGTGGCAGTCTGCCTGTAGTATGCACAGTGCTTTGTTGCATGCCTAGCGGCTTAGTGTGATTACCCAGTATGATGTTATGTCCAGATATTTGCCAGATGTACTGCTGCCGGGCCACCATAACTGTTGTATATTTCTGACAAAACAGTGGGATGCTGTATAGATGTATATCACTAACTAGTGGGTAGTATGTGACCATGTGACCTCTGCACCACCAGTTATTATGTGTCAGGACAGGCAGGAGTGTGTGAATGCATAAACCGTGTGGGCATATGTAGTCCAGTATTTACGTGATATACCCATGTTCATGGCTGTTAACATCCACATTGTCAGACATGGTCCACATGACTCGCACTAAGGGGATCTCTGTATACCTCTGGACTGACCAGAGTGTGCCAGACTGTCCACATATATTGGTCATATCTCTGCTGTAGTCCACAGGAGCATTACTGTGATATCAGTGGTACTGTACTATGATGACCTTAGGATGTCTGTCAGTAACTGATGGCATACATGTCAATAGCTGATGTGACCTCCCACACACACACAACATGTCTGTTAAGACAACCCCTGTTACAGTAGTAACAGTCTGCATATATACCTACAATACATACATGACATCCCCTTGCACTAAGAGGTTGAGACTATTGATGCTGAGGTATGACTCCACTCCTTGTTCTGGACATATGGTAAACATATATGTGTGTATGTGTGTGTGTGTGTGTGTGTGTGTGTGTGTGTGTGTGTGTGTGTGTGTGTGTGTATATATATATATATATATATATATATGTGTGTGTGTGTGTGTGTGTGTGTGTGTGTGTGTGTGTGTGTGTATATATATATATATATATCTCCATATAGCTATATATCTATATATCTATATATATATATATATATATATATATATATATATATATATATATATATATATATATATATATATATATATACATATCTACATATACATATATATATATATATATATATATATATATGTACACACACACACATATATATATATATATATATATATATATATATATACATACATACACACACACACACACACATATATATATATATATATATATATATATATATATATATATATATATATATATATATATAGATATATATATACATATACACATCTGTATATGTCTAGACATATACAGATATATATGCACATATAGTTAAAGATATCTACATATATATACATAAATATTTATATATACAAATATGATGTACATACATATATATATATATATATATATATATATATATATATATATATACATATATATATATATATATATATATATATATATATATATATATATATATAGATATGTACATATATATATATATATATATATATACATATATATATATATATATATATATATATATATACACACACACACACACACACACACACACACACACACACACACACACACATATATACAGAGAGATCTATATATGGCCATATATATGATGCTCTATACAGATGTGTATAAATACATATATATGAATATATATGTGTATGTACATGTAGACATATATCTACATATGTATATGTTTATATCAATATCCTTGTTATGTGTAAACATTAATGTGGTGTATACCTTCCCAGATGTATCACACTGTATGTATCTGATATGTGTATATTTAGATATAACAACATATGTGTTGCAACAGTAATATCACTAACAAGTACTGCACAATTGTAGAAGTCACAGCAATTGTTCAATACTATTCAATATGTGTACTGACAGATATATTGGAAAAACAACAACTGTCTTCACAGCTGTCATGGTGTAGTGGTTAACTGTTGTGACTATCATGTACAGAGTCCTGGGTTCAAGACCTGCAAGGGCTTTTTGTTTTGCTGCTGGGCAGAACAAGGGCTGTTGGATACAAAGTGGTTAAGACATTTTTAAGTAGCTTTAAGTGCATTTGCACAGGTTTGTGCAAAGCTAAGTGGTGCTAATGTATGGTTAAACGTATGGGCGCTTACACTGTGTAGGCGTCAGTTACTAGTGCACAAATGTGTGTAGCTGTTATAGTGCAGCAATGCTGACACCTGCTAAGCATGGCTCAGCCCTGGTAACCAGTGCTCACATCCCAGTCTGATAACATAGGAGGGTAATGACATCTGTAATAAGTGTATGCCATATACATAACATGTATATGTGCTGTCATTTCAGTAGCAAGGGGTGTGATTCTCCTGTCTGGGACACTTGAGTATATATGGCTTGTACAACACTCCTATCCATGTGAATGTGTTACATACAAGGGTAGTATCCCAGGTTATATGCAGTCACACTGGCATGTAGTGTATCATTATGTTACTACTGTTGACAGTGCTTTCCCAAGCAAGAGTAGATTGCTAATTGTAGTACTGGAAACGAACACCCCTGCATGCATAGATAGACTCTGAGTCCTCACTGTCATGTTCCTAGTGTGTGAGCTGTGTCACATTATATATTTTCTTCTGGATAATGATCTGACATGTGGAAAAAAAACTGTAGACTACTGTCTGTATAGCACATGTCAGTGAGGGCTGCCATCGTGTAGTAATGGCATACCTATCAGTGCCAGACATCTTTCAACACATTCATCCTACTGCATAGCTAATTGGCAAGCTGATGTCTGTTAGTCCCTGTACAGATGTGCAGATGTCAAGTATCCATCTTGGTTACATACAGGCAATCTATGCTTGACTGACACTGACATGTCTGCCCAGCTGTGTTATAAATGGCACAGATAGTACTCAACACCCTGTATGCACTACATGCCATGGATACCTCAACTACACTACCACAGTCAACCGAACATGCTTTGGTACAGGTCTCCAAGACAGACACTAACCATGTTATGTAATACATATTGCATACATGTCAACTGGAGCACCTCACCCACCCTCTGCAGGAGGCACCCAGAGGATTGGCTGATGCATGTCACTCTCACCCTGAGGGTCACCATAGTGGTGTCTGTAGATAGATGACCTGCTGGCACATGGCAGGTGGCATGATACCACTGTACACACATCCCCTACACCTGCACCGATGAACCCCAGTACTGGCAAGTGTGCATGTGTGCATTACTGAGAATATCAATGTCTGTGTGTTAGTAGATCTGTAGTTGGGTTTTTGTATGCAGTTGGGAATACCCTGTGGCCCTTCACACCCACCGCACCACCCATTGCCATAGTTAGGTGTGGCTGCTGCTGTACCAGACATTACATGTACCTTGTTACACTCCTCTCATAAGGGCTACCTGGACCTTGCAGTACCAGCACAACACTGTTGTACAAATGGGTTGATAGGCATGGGATACCTACTGAGTTCTGGCAAGTGTGTGTATGTGTGCATGTGTGTATATATGTAGGGTACAGCATTCTGAGGCCATATACTCCTATTACAATACACATTGCCACACAGTATTAGGGACAATGATGTTGCTGCCCATAGAAGAGGCATGACAATGCATCACCCTACTATGCTTGTGGCATGTGCATTAGATGCATATCCCTGTAGTAGCACTCTTGGGGATAGAGAAGGGGTTGTATTGCAATCTTGGTCAATGTGTGATGGTGAGTATGTCAGGGTGTCATCATGGGTTCCAGTGCATATAATATCCACAGTGGGGTGTGGGTGCTGGGTATACTGTCATTACACCAATGTACCGCCGGTACATGTCCCATGTATCACTGTATGGTGACTACTGTCACCGTCAACCATACAGGTAACTGATAACACTAGCCAGCCCAATTGTGCATGTTCCATGTGCAACCTACCTGTAACACACTGGACACACTGACAAGGTACTTAGCACTGATAGGCCCAGGTCTCACAGATGTGTGTCTGAATGTTATGTGTTTGTCGATGAATATATGATGGTATGTCACACTATGTATTGTCCATATACAACTATTACATCCCCCATTACCATACTGTACATGCCTGGGGATGTTCTGCATGTAACATGTAACCTGGAACACACCTCATCCTAAAAGCTGTGTGGTGTGTGCAATTAAAGCCACACACATCAGTAGTACTACATATCTAGGGTCTACTTCACAGTGTTGAAAGCCGACAATATCAAAGCTGATATTGTCGGCAGCACAACATCGAAAGTGCAGAACATTGTGCAGGTAAACGGAAATCTCTGTAGGGGGAGATTTCCATTTACCTCAATGTAGTGCGGTCTCGGAGTTGAAATATTTAAGTGGGGGGGTGGCGGGTGCAGCCCCCCACGTGGGGGAGTGCAGGGGGGCTTGCCCTCCCCACCTACACTAGTTAGTTTTTATTTTTGTTTGTTTGGTTTTTTTAACGTTATTCGATGTTTTACTTCATCGATCACTAGAGGCCAACCTTTGGTGATTCGATGTGGTAAAATTTCGATAACGTGATATAGATGCTTTATCTAGGTAGGGGTCTAGTCCCAGTGTTGCCAAGTAAGAGTGTGCGTGTATGTAGAGGGATCTACTTCAGGTTGCAGAATATACATGTCCCAGTGGATCATCTGTCCAAGAACTGTATGGCATATGCTAAGATGTCACAGGTATTATCCTGTGGACATGCATTCCATCACAACTATTGTTAGCTGTGTAAATGGCCTCTTCACCACTGTATAGGTGTGCAGCGATACTGGGGTTGGTATATATAGCTGGGTGTAGCTGTTGTGGACACAGCCAACATCATTGTGGTTACTGTTGAGTGTATCCCCCCCGTGTAGCTGGCCGTAATACTGTACAGTTCATGTTAACAGGTTATGTATTTGTCGATCACACTATCTGTGGTTCTACAGCACCTCTCACCTTCCAAAGGGTAGGGGTGTGCCACCCACAGCAGCACACATATGTTTACCGTGTTAAGGATTGCACTACATTGGGGAAGGGGATATATACCCTGCTGCTACCATCGTCAATGACATTAAACTAGCGGACTGCTTATTCCACAATGTGTTGTTCTGCATAGTCTGGCTTGGTGGAATTACATAGGCTACAGTGGGTTCGTTGCACAGGTACATACATCCATGTGTACAGTATTCTCTGTGTAGTACATCAACACCTAAGCCTCTGTGTGTGTTATATGCAAACATGTGGTGTGTACCATCCAGTACAACTGCCATTGTCCACTGTAGAAGGGATGCTAACAGTAGCCACCATGCATTCATCCGTATACACCTTCCCCAGACCTATCGGCTATGTGGCACAGGCAGTAACTGTTATACAGACCTGTGACATGTATTCACCTGTACTCAGGATATGGCACAGTCAAGGTGTCACCACAGTGCCATACCCCTTGTGACATATGAACAGCAGACCATCCTCCTGCTGACACATGGACACCTAAACACAAATGGATAACATTATGGAGACCACAATCACTCAGTGTTACTATCAACTATACTGCATCATGGCTGGACAGCTACACTACCTGACATGTAAGCATTAAACATTACTGCTGACAACATGCTACACAGCAGTACATTGGTACACTGTAGTATAGTCACCATGTGCATCAGAACCATATTAGCCTGTCCCTGCATTGATGTTATGGATGACAGGGATGTGGCACAGGTATCATCATATGCACAGGGTCTGTTGTTGGTTTGCCAGAGACTTAGGCTGGGTCATACGTTTGACACCATGTGTTTGAGTGAGGGGTTTTAATTACTGATTTGGCCATGTGATATGGTGGGTGTAAATATGGGGTTGCCCTAGGTGTGTTTGTATTGTGTGTGAGTATGCATGCACACAGTTCTGCCATGTGGCTGCCCTATACAGGTGTTTGTTGGACAGCTGCAGACCATACCTGGCAGGGTGTGCAGTTCACCGCCTCCAGCCATGGACACGAAAACTGTGCCTGCCAGGGGTTCCATGGGCACATCCAGGTACAAACCTTGATATGCTACTGTCCCCTGATGATGACATATGTCTGCTGGAACCAGGTCCCTCCTGGGACTGGCCAGGGCCACATGCATGTGGCCTGCTGTGGTGTGGACAGCACCCCCCCTGCAGTGCTGGGGCTGGTACTGCCACTATGGAAGCTGATTGGTGTCCTTGCATGTCCATGTCGCCCTCCAGATGTTGGTGTTGCTGGCCTACATCCATGTGGCCATCACACCACTCCCACCACATGCTCTAGCATGGACAATCCACGGTTGTGGAGGCCCACCATCTCACCCCATCCTCTATCCATGACATCTGTATAATAATGGAGGGCACCTGCAAGATCACGGATGTTTTCACTTACAGCTAAAAAAGCAGCCTTCTGCAGCCTCAGACCTTGTCTGGTGAACTGTTCCATATGTGCCTGCACCTCCATGACAGCCTGAAACATGCGCCCTTTGGTACCAGCTGTGGCATCCCATGAGCACCCCTGTACATCTGCCTATGTCGTACCCTGCCAGACATCTGGCTATGGCTGCTGTGTCCAGACACTGCAGCGATAGATACCACACTGTCCTGTGCACTGCCACCAACCACCAACTGTCCCTCTGCTATGGCCACTGGTGATGGGGTATCTATAGGCACTGTGACTGTGTGCGGGGATGGGGTGGATAACAGGGGGATGTCAAACAATGGTGCAGTTTCAGCCTCTGACAACCCCGTCTGTGCCACAACACACCTATCATCATTTTCAGTGTCTGTATGGACACCAACAACAGATTGCATGCGGGAAGGACCCTGACCCACCTCGCCACCTGTGAGGGAAAAACAAGAAATGCACTTTAAGACCTATACATAATTGCTGAACAGTACACACACACACACACACACACACACACACACACACACACACACACACGCACACACGCACACACGCACACACACACACACACACACCCTGACGTTCCGCCATAATACCTACCTGTTTCTGAGTTTACAGACTGTCCCAGGTTTATTCACTTAAGTTCCCCATCCTGCATCACACTTGAAAACTTACACTTATTAATACCAATCATTAACGTATCATTCTTCTAATTGCCTAGACAAGTGATCACAAAACATGACCTGTTACTCCATTACCTCTTTAACTTGATTGGAGTCGGTTTTACAAGGGCTCACTGCTGTCATCCAGTGTTCACTCTGGGTATGTCCAGACTTC
This sequence comes from Protopterus annectens, assembly GCF_019279795.1. Lineage (NCBI taxonomy): Eukaryota > Metazoa > Chordata > Ceratodontiformes > Protopteridae > Protopterus > Protopterus annectens. Next base: position 590,376,505 of record NC_056737.1, on the reverse strand, counting down.
GTGAGCATGGCTCCCATATGTTAAGGGCTACTACAGTCACTCAATACTGTCACGCACTGGAGTGTCATATGTAACTATTGCTCAGTAGATGCAACCTCTGTTGCTCAATTAACTTATTATGTGGACAACAGCAATATTTGGATACACTCACTGGTGTTGTCTAGTAATTCCCCATTGCATCTGTAGTGCTGCATGCGTGGGTATTCTTTCACCTTTCTGCTGATTGCAATTTTAACAGTATACTGGGTGTCTAGTTTCCCTCCCAATGCATGTTCTATGCTACAGACCTTATTATGCTATCAGCTGTAGTGAGATTACATATCAGACAAGTATTCCTGGTGTCTCATGTGTCAGTCCATGTCCATGTACTTCACGATTCCAAAGGGAAGTCGAGATGTATGAACAATCCCACAATCACACATGTGCATACATGGACACACACACACACACACACACACACACACACACACACACACACACACACACACACACACACACACACACACACACACACACACACACACATCTTACATGTATCAACCCCGCTCCTCTCCACCAGATTGCACTTACAGACAAAATAACCCCCCACACACACTTACAGGTGAGGTTGCACAATGATATTACACTTACAACTCCCATTACTCATCTGTCAACATGCATAACATATGGTACTCAACAGCATGCAGTGCAGCTATAGTCAATCCATGCTAGCAACAGTATACATGTGTGTGATGCATGGGCTGTGTTAGTAGGTGATGCCCCTTCCCTGGAAAACACTGCACCCATATACAGAGTATTGCTGTGCACCTGTTCAGCACCCTCCCATATACTGTGCACCATACCTCAGAGGTGTGCATGCCATTGCTGAATGTGTATTACTGTGTTAGTTATGTCTGTTTTACTGCTCACAGCCCCTATGTGTTTGTCTGACACATACCTGGGATGATATGTGGACAGATGTCATTTGTGAATGCCTGATGTCTGATTTACAGATGTCATCATCAGTGGTGCATGTATGACCAATACGATATAATTACACTGACAACCATCAAAATTTACTGTGGCTATGGGGAGTGTACACACCCTTATGATATGATACCCTCTTCCTTGATATGCCATGGGACCACATTACTGCATATGTTAATATTACATGAGCCTGATATGTGACATATGTCCTGTACAATCAAATGCAATGTCAAACAAATGCATTATTTGTGCTGATGCTGATTGAGATGCATACACTTCGTGGGTGCATATGTGTGCACGTCCTTATCATGATGATTTGTTGCACCTACTGTTATGTGTACTACAGCAGTCACTATTCCTGGCATGGGTATACTAGCATAGGCCATCTGCATTTGCCAGTATATGGTCAGTCTGCCCTACACATGTCCCCCAACTCTGCATGATTGCAAGGTCAACTTATGTGCACATCCCTTGGAGTTCACACACTGCCATAACTATTGCTGTGGAGTCATGGTTATGTCTGCCACAGTTCCTGACCCTGACTGTGTGCAGATACAGCCATTTGTAAAATCCTTTGGATCGCTGCTGCAGTGCACTGTTGTGTCATGATGACACCCCCTCCCCAACTTCAGCCTTTTTGCAGATGCTTGACAACTATGGCCTACACATGTGTCAGTTTGCAATGTCCTAAACACTGAACACCACATGTAACAGCCTAGTCCCAGCTAATGAATGGCAAACATGCAGTTGTACACTGGCACTGGCACAGTACAGATAAGGATGGTGGGCTAAGGTGGGGTGAGGTGTTGGTTGTGCAGCACATGTATCTTACGTGATACTGTCTGTAGATTTCCATTGTGGTCTTGGTACACCAGTATACATTGCAACGCATGCCTTTTGGGGACCTCTTCTGTTATGCATACCCTACCTGTAGAGAGGCCTGGCTGATGTTTCTTGTGGTACAACTGTCACATCTGAATACCCTCACCCATAGGCCACATGTTTGCAGAGTGCAGGCAATTTCTGACACGGGTACTGCACAGCTAGTACTTGCTAGACATTTCTGCATCTCCCTTCAGTGTTGTGGCATGTTACTAGGCAGCCTGTATGACCGGTTTGATACATGTGACATCATCTGTCTTGGATGGCCATCTGTTTATTTCCTACATTATTCCTGTCCCATGCATCCTCCAAACTCCCTGCTGAGCTTGCTACACACCAGGCCCCGGACCTGACGATGGGTGACAGTATCCTGTCTGCACCCACTCCCTGGGGGGTGAGCCCCATCCCCTGAGGCAGTTCCACCCGAAGGTGGTGCAGGACCAGTGGATGAGGAGGTCCTGGGGTGGGCCCCAGACATGCTGGTGCCTGGTGCCATGGCCAGATGTTGTGGGTCTGCTGGGACTGGCCTTCCCAAATGTGCTATGGTATTTTTAATTTTACAACATATGTGGGAGTTTTATCTGCAGTATACACCTCTTACCTGGTATACCTGTGGAGGTATTGTTTGTTAACACTACCTGACTGTTTTTATGCATATTGCCAGATTCCAGGTTGATGTTATGCACATACTTGTCCATCTCTTATTGCACACACACTGGGCATGCCTTGACAACATGCAAGTGAAACCTGGACATATTTTGACTATTGCCCTGATAAACCTTTGGTGAGTTGTACAATGACAGGTTTGTTTTCATAGACGATTTCCAAATATTTACAGGCCTGACAGTCAGTTATATGACATTGAATGCTGCCTACATGTCAGAGATTAGCACTCTGATATGCCAGGGGGACAGGGTAACAGCCATCAGATATGGGCCAATTAACTGGACATTCTGGACAAATCTGTACAGTTGAGGGGTATTATTCTGCATACAGCTTACTACCACTCCCAGGATTTGAACCATGGCTGTGTCTGCTAAAAATAAAACAGTGTACATCACAGTTGAGTGTGCTATATAGATATTGCTGTGTATATCTTCTCCTATTTCTGTCTATAAGTCTCTCATGGTTTTACAATCTGACTTTGAAATTACAACACTCTTATACAGGGTTTCCTAGACAGTTTTATTATGTAGCACAGTGTGGATGACAGTGATGAGTAATACCTTATTATTCAGAGAAACTGCAACACTAACAAGCCATACAATACCAGAGTAAACAGTACCAGTCCAGGATTTCAATCTTTTATTTCTAGGCACAGTTTTTGTATCTGACAGACCTGTGGGGGGAATGTTTGTTAGTACTACCTGAATGTTGCCACGCATATTACCAGATTCAACATTATTATTATGCACATATCTGTCACTCTGTTGCTGCACACACTCTGGTCATAGGTTCACAACATGGGGGTGGAGATGGTACATACTTTGCTTATTACTCTCGTAATATTTTGGTGAGTTGCTAGAGTGGCATATTTGTTGTTATAGATATATTTCTGTCAGTTATGATGACTGACAATCAGTTGTATGTCATTATTTGCTGCCTAAACTCCTGGGATCATCCCATTGATTTGCCAGGGTGACAGGGTGACAGGCAATGGATATGGGCCAATTAACTGGACATTCTGGACAAATCTGTACAGTTGTGGGGTATGCTTGTGCATACAGCTTACTACCACTCCCAGGATTCGAACCATGGCTATGTGTGCTAAAAATACAACAGTTCACGTCTCAGTTGAGTGTGCTATTTGGAATTTGTTGTCAATCGTTTCACTATTTTCTATCTAAGTTTCTCTCAGTTGTACAATATGACCTCTTGTGATTACAACAGTCATATACAGACATTCCTACACATTTTATTTATGTAGCACAGTGTGGGTAACAATGCTTAATACAACAGTACTATTAAGAGTTTGCAACACTACATTACCATATGATACCAGAGTAAACACAAGTAGTCCAGTAGTTAGACTTTTATTGTCAGGCTGTTAACCTTTTATTTACATACAACCTATATGAGAGTCTTCTTGACATATTATCTGGTGTATTCACTACATGTCATACACAATACAGGTTTTATACTGGCAATTAACTTTCTACTACTTTTAGATTTATTTCTTATGACAGTACATGCAAGAGTATTACTAACCTGCCTTGCGAAGCAACCTCTGCAATCTACAGGCATGGGCCTCCCAGTTCACAGCCCATTCGTCTGTCACTGTCAAAGACATAAGGGGAATATTTAGCCATACCTATCCATAATATACATGAGCTGGCAATTATTAAACAGGTAGTAGACTGATACACATGGCTGGGACATTCCCCATCTGCCTAGCATCTTGGATCCACTGATCCAAGAGCTTCCTCTTTCTCTGATTCAGGTCAGCTTAGCGATGCCTGACCTGCTCACCAGTTTGAGGTATGCCTGTGGCACTGGTGAGGTCACGGGCGATATGGTCCCAAGCTTCCGCTTTATATTGGAAACCCTGGTGCTGGCCCTGCAGCAGTCTCTGGTCATGGTCTTTAACAAGGAGTCATGCCATGACTTTGGACTCCTGGATGCCCCAGCACTGCTCCCGGAAGTGCACTCCTTCTCCCACACCAGTCATAGTGCCTACAGGAGAAAGCTGCAACCAGTTATGAGATGTATTCCCACCTGTTGGGTTTAAATAGGACCGATTTCCCACACTTTGCTGTGATTGGACAGTTTTGAAAATGCTAAGCTATGGGCAAACCTGCTTACCTAAGGCTAGCATTGCTTAAAGGGGTACACCAATGGACAAACTGATTTAGCTGGCATACATGTTGCTTACACCTAGTAAGCAGGGCTGTGCAATGCTTAGCATTGCTTAATTTTTATTTTGCATACTATTTGCTTTTTGGCATTGATTTATTATTCATTACATGTTATATATGTGTTTGGTATCCATGATTCATGTGTACGTACACTGTATGGGGTCCTTGTGTTTATTAGGGGATTTCAACATTTTATTACATTGACACCTCACATCTGGACAATGCAGTACTCCAGTTCACATATTTATGTTATGTAGTAGGTTATACAACATAAAACTGTATATGGATTCCTTTCACATGTTAAGTTTGATGATCTGTTTGGTGATACCTCAGTCATATGTACTTCTCTGATGGCTTACTGGTTAATGACTGTGACTATATTGTACAGGGTCTTGGGTTCAAGACCTGCAAGAGCTGTTTATTTTGTTGCTGGGCAGAACAGCGGCTGTTGAATATAGAGTGATTAAGGCACTTTTAAGCAATTGTAAGTGGGTTTGTGCAGGCTTGCGTGAAGGTAAGCAATGTTAACTTCTGATTAAATATGCTTTCAGAGAGTTAGCTTCAATATTGCTTAACCTGTGTGCACATTGCTTACCCCCACACAAACAGGTTTAAACCCACTTACTACTGCTTAAATATACTTACTCCCACTTACTACTGCTTAATAGTGCTTAATCTTGCTTACCCCACCAATAATTTAGACAGAAATGTAACATGGTTCTTGGGAAGGTGGTGGATTTGGACACTGTATGGATTTATCATTTATTACACATTATACCTGCAATTTGTATCCCTGATTCATGTGTTCATATACTGTATGGGGCACTTGTGTTTATCTGTGGATTTTACAACTTTATTACAATGACACCTCACATCTGCATTTAGTACAGTACTTCAGTTCACAAATATATGTTATTTAGTAGGTTATACTACAAAAAATATTGTTCATAAAGTGATCTGATATGGAAGATGGAATGTACTGGAGTGAGACTCGAACCAGGAATGACTACTCATAAGGTAAATGCTCTGACCACTACACTATTGCAGTACTACTTCATTTGCATGTATCTTGATATTTATCTTCTTGTGCCATTTAAGCTACAGTATACGTAGCTAAGGAATGGGCAAACCCCCACACCTACGGTTAAATTTCATCTTTTTGATAAAAAAATACATTGTTTATATTATTATATTTTAAATATTACTCTTATAAACTTGGGGGGGGGGGTTGCAGGGGTATGCAACCCCCTATGAGTGGCCTTGCTCATTGTAATAGTTAAACTGCAGTTCTTGACTGCGGGGGCTTGTATATTGTAAGAGCTCTGCTCTCAGACACGCCCCCTGCACTCGTCCACACTCCATGTCCATTTAGGAGCTCAGATAGCACGTCTTCATTACTATGCATGGCATGCTGCCATGCTGCCATGCTGCTCCTAAACGGTCGCTTCCATGCAGGAATAAGCTATTCCCGCACGGAAGTTTACTGAATCCAGGGGAATCTGTTTAGGTATTTGCACTATCATTTGCCACATGCATATGTCTCAACTATTTTCCTCCAGAATTATAAAAAAAACAGTGCTGTGCAAATGGTCCTAAATTAGTGAAACTTTTAAAATTCTGGTAGGATCAACTTACAAAGTTGACAGAAAAAAGTGGACCTGAATTAATGTGTATTTTTGAAGTAAAAGAAGTCTGTGGGCCTGATTCTAAATGATTTGCTCCGAGTGTAAATGACCACTTTTAGAATCTGGCCCCTGGTGTAAGCCTGATTATAGATAGCTCTTACACCAAAGTAAGTCACTTAATCTGGAGCAAGTCTTTTGGTATCAGGTCAAACTGGCACTGAGAGCAACTCTTTTGGACTCTAGCCTTATAATGTAATGATTATCAGCATTTACTGACTGTAATCCACCACCATTTCTGAAAATATCCTATTTTAAGAAGGCTGGATCAAAAGCATGAGCCAAAATTAAGGATGCCCCCAAAATTATGGAAACTTAAAAGGTATTATCACATATAACTTGTCAACAAGAAATAAATTTGTCAGGTGGCAAACTATTAAGCATTAAGAATTACTGGTTTATATTAATTCAAATGATAATAAATTGCCTAGTATCACGTCTTAATTAATATGGATGACAATAGAGAAAGCTGCAGAGACTTTGGTGGTAGACTTTCGTTCATAATCTAGGGATGCAATACTAAGATGACCATCAGGTCCATGTATGCTCCCCTTTTCAAATAATTTTAACACTTTACAGATTATTCACTAAAATCAAAGTAAATTAAACTCAACATCTTTTATATTAACAGGTGAATTCAGTACTATTGTAAACCACAAAACTAAAAAAAAGCAAATCATAATACAGTTGCATACAATTATAGCCATAACACTATTTTTAATGGTATGAGTGTTTATAGCTTATTTGTTTTCTGGGTTCAGTGAAATATTGGTAACAATAACCCATTTAGATTTAAAAACGAAACCACACCATGCTTAGAACTGACTTTTTTCCCCACTTTTTTGTATTTTGTACTTTTTCTGAGGTAGAGCACTGATTCACATGTACGTGTTTCACACTTAACCTGAAAGCACTGTCTTTTTAAGTGACTTGCTCAGAGTCACACAGTAAGCAAATGGATAATGAGGGAATCAAGCCCTGAACCACAGGACATAGTTCAGCAGCTCATAGCCTTAATCTGCATTAAATGGTAGGAGTTAAATATGTTCTGAAATGTGAGAACAATATTCTGCCTGGGCTACTATTAGATCATTTAGTGTTAATATTAACAATTTACTGCTCCAGAAGAATTAAGAAATTAATTAATTATAAGTAATTTCAACTTCACAGTTTCTGATAAATACTGTGATATTAATTTTGGATCAAATAATTTATTCTGGGAAATTAAGTAGACCCCTTTTAAAGCATATCTTTCAGCTGTTCTATACTTTTTGTCCAACTTGGAAAATATTAAGCGGGGCATAAAGAGATTCACTGCAGGAACAACTTCTAATTTTGGAACATGTTTAACAGTAATAAACATAAAACAAGGTTAGAAAAAATAGAAAATCAATAGCTTGTTTCAAAATCAGTTGAATCTGCAAAGACTTTACATAAATACGGTATCTGAATACAAATAAAAATTGTAAGTACCTTTCATCAATTAAACTATAACTTTAAACATCTCTTAATTAACAAGCAACTGTTCTGTTAATGTAAAATATTATCAATCATTATATAAACATCAGTTTTAAATAATGATACTATTTCAAATAAATTGGCAAAGAATGTGAAACTTCCTGCAGGACCTTCAACAGAATTTAGCTTGAACTGGATGACATCAAAAATATAATTAAATGATTTACCATTAAATAAAACCTCTTGCCTAAAAACAAACCATCCAATGAATTGTATGTATCACAGTGTGACTACCTAATTCCAGAATTATTGAAAAAGAAGAAGGAATAACCCAGACAGATATTTTATGTTAGCAAAATCATTATTTTAGTAAAATATTGTAAAGATCCTTAGTCACATGGAAAGTTATATACTTTATATACTTTCTGATATACTTAACACTGGTTATGGCGTTTTCATGAAAATAATTAATGACTATCTTTTAAAAATAATTCCAGTGGTTATATCAGAGTTTTAGTTTATGTGCATCCTGGGTAGATAATTGAATGCAACCAATTACTTTCACAGTCATTAATATTATTTATTCAGACTAACACTATCTAGCTTGTTGATATGGGTCTAGCATGTATAGCATCAGATACAGATAAGTATTTCATTCACAATACCTCCAGTTCACGTTTAAAATTAAAAAAGGGACATATTAGAATCTGTCATCAGTTCCATTAGATTCTCATTTCACAACAGTTTTTCTTACATTGTATCCAAGAGACTGCATGTGAAATCAGCAGAACAGCAAACATGGGTCAGGCAAGGGTGTCTTCTACCTCTGACTTTATTCATCCTTTTTGTAGAATCTCTTCTCACAGCCATCCAAATGGTTACTTGTATCAAACATATTTCAAGTGATTCTTTCAACTATAAATTCATTTTTCATGCTGATAATCTTTTACTCACTCTTCTGTTTTTGACTCAGATTATGTCTAAAAAAATGTGTGTCCTTCTTTGAAAAAGCATGAAAGGAAATTGGGTGTAGCACAAATTTTAGTAAGACACAAGCAGTGATACTTAAAGGTAATCTTGAACTGGGTTTAGAAAAAAGTGGACAACACAAATTTACCGGGGCCGGTATTATCATAAAGATTTTTCATAGTAATTAAGCATTGAAGAAAACTGCATTAAATGCAAATGATGAACATTATTAAAACTATCATTAAAAGGCAGAATCGACTTTGTGAAAGTGAAACTTGATATTTTTTTTAATTATGAACTTTGTCCTATTTGAATGATACAAAACTATAAAAAAATCTGGAGGACATTCATTTAGACAGGACGATCAAAAAAAAAAAAAAAAAATCTGAAGACTGTTCTTAATCTGGGCAAATACAAAATTGGGCTCAGTGTACCTAATCCAGCTCAGCATACTCTTTCCCAGAATTCTGTCAACCCTTTATATCTTTTGCATTGAAATCCAGCCATGGATCAGTAAGCTTTTTCTAAGAAAATGGATTACAAGACCATCTGCCGTACTGGGCACTTTTAAATTCTGATGCTGAAAGTTCTCACAAATAACTGCTGTGGTATCCCTCATCAAGCAATGTAAGCAATTGCCACTATTTCTTTAATTTTCAAAGTTATTATCATTTCTCTACTAACATAGATTCCAGCATTAAAACTGTCTTCACGTGTCATTCTTTGTAGACCAAAAGCGTCTTAAATTAATATATATATTTTTTGCAATCTTTGTTCCCATAGCATGTTAGTCATCAGTCCCATTTCTTCCTTTATCAACAAGGGTGAGAGTCATCTGAGACAGGTCATCATTTAGGCAGCCAAAAGTATAACGCTTTTTCCTTCTTTTAAGCCTGTATCCCCATGCATACTTCTCTACACAAAGAAAAGTGGGATGTGCAAGGGTAGTCCAAACTAGATATTTACTCACTTCTAGAAGGAATGATTCCAACAAGCAACCCCATCTTCCAACCTCAAAACAAGTGAGATGGTTTCCTCAGTCTCCACTGGAGAAATCAAACTGTTACCTTGTGCTCCCTAAGCATTAACAACTCCCTTCATGCTTGAGAGAAGTGAGTGAGCCAAGCACCATCATTCTTATCTCTACCTGCCTGTCTCTACCAATGCTGGGACCACTGACTGAGTCCTGCTCATCTGGATCACAGTCAGGACTTCATCTCTCTGTATCATGGAGCCAGTTAAATTTATATAGTTAAACCTCTAATAAACATAAATCTAAGAAAATTAATAAAACAACCTCTTTATTACATCCTAATATCAACTCTGGTTCATAGGTTCATAGTTTAGTACTAAGCTAACTGCCCCTGTGAGCCATTTTAAGCCTAGCTAATTATCCCTTGTGAGACTCAAATGCTGCACCTTGTGTTTGTAAGGCAAACACCTTAGCCATTAAGCCACCATCCCAAACCTGGTATTAATTGCATCAGACGAAGTTTCAATTTAACTCCATTGTAAAATTTGCAGACCCTAACCTTGAATAATTTACTCCACAGGTTTTACCATGGGATAAACAACAACTCTTTGATTAAACTAGACCTCATTTCAAGAAAATGGCAGAATGCCCAGCTCTGTTGCATATTGAGGTAGAACTCTGATTACACCCCAGATGATCTGAGTTTTGCTAATGGCTCAGCTGGAGAATCTGCTCAGGAGGGTGGGTATGAGAGGCTTGTATCAGCTTACCTATCCCAGGTGAGGGACTAGGGATTTGTATGCAGCAGAAGCATACCCTAGTGCAGGTCAATGCATATTTTCCTAGCTGCAGGCGGGCAAGTAGGCTCTCTTTAGTTGATTGCTAGGAGCATGAGTGAGCTGGCATTATGAGCACTGATGATTGTTACATCATATTCATTCCACTGAGTTAGTTTTTCCTTTCCTGTATACCTGAAAAAATCCCTAACCCTAGCGACTTATATAGTAATGCCTGCCACCCTCCCATCTTTTACACCTCTTAAAGGAGAACCGGCAGTCTCGGTGGTAATAGACCACTTAGGTCATTCTGTCCCTGGAGAGGGGGCCACCTGTAAGGTCATATTACAATTTGGCTGGACACCTTTCCCTTTGTTAGAGGAATGGGAGGGGAGAGGAGAATGAATGGACCAATGGCATTAGGCTGAATGCCAGTGGTAAGAGAACAAGGGGCAAAAAAGATATAGGGTAAAAAAGATTTCTAATTTATACATTAAAATAATTTGCTAGTCAAGAAACCTAACAATATAAAGAAAATATTTTGCTTTGCCTGTAGTAATCCATCTTCACTAAAATGGCTTGATCCTTCTAATTGGATATGTTGGCATGATGTGGTTATCAGTGTACCTGAAGATGTGTGGTGGGATTACCATTGTACACTGAAATGGTGGTGGAAGATAATGGAAGTGAATTTCCCTTTCACTGACTTTAATTTTTTCAGATGATCAGAAATGGATATTTAGTTGCTATAAAGACTCTTTGTTAGCTGAACAAAAACTGGTATGCACTGCTGGTTTAGCTACTAAATGGTTTATAGTGAAAGGCTGGAATCAACCTCTGCCCACTTCAACTTTACTTTCAGAATGGTGGCAATATCTTATTGACACTTTACAATCTGAAGAATTACTCACTGTTTTTAAGTGTGCTAATATTTTTTCTGATTGGTAAAAAGCTCCATACTAAATTAAGATTGGGTCAGGGCAAAATATAAGGGTGGAAAAGGAGTTTAGTCATCTGCTGTTTTGTCTTTCTCATTTTTTTTTCCTTTTTATATGTTGAAAGAAAAAAGTGATTTAAAAGAGCAAGGCATAGAACTTTTTTTAACAGGCTTGACTTGCTAAATTTCCAGGTTTGCATTGAACACAAACATACTGGCATGGTGGACAATACTTAATTTGTATAAAACAAATGGTGCTTTTTTAAATAGCTTTATTAAGATATTATGGATCTGAACAGATAGAAAGTTTATTTTGTTTTACAAGAGTAACTTTGCTAACTCTTTCAGCAGATTAAATCATTTTTAAGCACACTCGTACTTCATGAGGTTCAACTCCTTCTTGATTCTACTTTCCGGAGCTACTAGGACTTTCCTCAGACCAGCAGTATGAAAATACTACAGCACTTTTTTAATCTGATAAACTCTTGGTAAGCACTCTAGACCAGTAAATAAATCTTTGTACTTTTAAGCAACTCAGCAGTTTAGATTTTCTGAACAACCTGATATGCTTGCATTCACAATGTGAATTCTTTTCACCGTAAGAAGCCTCTGGTAAAGTCAAACAAAGAAACATTTACTATATCTTAATCTGGAATTCATTCTTCAGTTAACTGTTTAATCTGGTAACCATTTGAATTGTTGGGACCTGCTAGAGGGAATCCCGAAATAAAAGGCTGAAAGAATGGACTTACATATACCAAGTCCAAGATGCCATTTGTTGGAATATTCCTTTTTCTCTGAGGTATGACAATCTTGGAGTTGGTATATATAGGTTTGAGGTGTGTGTAGGAGCTTGCCCCACCCCCCCACATGGGAGGTGCTCTTTTCCTTTGCATTTTTTAGGCAATGCCAAACCAAAAGTACTTCTGACATAGTAAATCAAAACCAAGAAAGTCTAAAGGTATTACTGATCAATACTAGGAGTCTAAACAAAAAACTCCATTTCGTAGAAGCTCTTTTTACCCTAGAGAATGCTGATGTCTATGCGGTCACTGAGAAATGGTTTAAAGCTGTGGAGAGCACACTGACAGCACAATGTTATAATGCTTTCTACACATTTAGACCAACTACTAAACAGACAAGGACTAAAGATGGAGGTGTCTCGATTTACATCAAAAATAAATAACCTCAAGGCTGGTCAAACAGGACAATGCACTTGAGTGTCTCCATATTCAAATCATCATAGGCAAAATCTAATACCACTTCCTTGCAAGCTATAGGTCCTCCTCTATGACCCAGGAAACCCATACCATGTATTTAAACTTATTGGAAATACTCACCATCCAAACCAATACCATATTAATGGGTGACTTTAATTACCCCTCTATTAACTAAGAATCCTATACAACACCAACTGCACAGGCACAGAAATTCCAGGATGTTGTAAACCCAAACTCCCTGAACCAGTTTGTCAATACACCAACCAGAGGTTCAACCATACTAGATCTGGCCCTAACTAATATGAGAGCGTGCTGCACACCCTCTAGTGTAATGTCTTCCCTGGTAAGGTCAGACCACAAAATGGTGTCCTTTGAAGTAAAAATAAAACCTGGACCCCTAGCTAACAATGGAATATGTAGGAACTTCTTTAAGGCTAACTTCCTGGTATTAAGTAATAACCTGGCAAAATTTCAAGCCCCCATAAACCCTGAGAACACTGCTGCTTTTGCAGCACTGTTCACAGAAACCCTATACAAGCATTTTAATAGCTGCATAGAGGCAGCTGTACCCACCATGAAGAAGTACAGAACTAACTAAAAAAACAAGCCACCCTGGTGGAATAACAAAATCAATAGGCTGTTTAACCAAAGGAAGAAAATCATGGCAAAAAATAAGGAAGTTCAGCACTCAGTAGGATAAAAGCACTCTCATCTAACTAAACAAACAACTCAGAGGAGAAATAAAGTTTACCAAAGAAACAATTGAGGTAAATTTGGCCTCCCAGGCCAAGGACGACTACAATGCATTCTTTAGCCATGTCTGCAACTTCAAAGGCAATACACAATTGTGTGCAGAGCTCATTGTGAATAGAGACACCTATACTGAGACAGAAGATATAGCAAACATACTGGCTGACAAATTCAGCTCCAATGTTACCCCTTTCTCCCTTTCAACCTTCCCTCAAGAAGTACCATCAAATATAACTCGCCCTGCTATCACTACTGAACAGGTCTGTAATGCTCAGTCTAAGGCCAAAAATACTGGCCCAGACAATATCCCAGGATGCTTTCTAAATAGCATGAAATATAACCTATCAGGCCCTCTGGAATTGGTATTTAACTTTAGACTCCAAACAGCATTTGTGTCTCATGAATGGAGAACAGCAACCGTCATCGGTCTACACAAAGATGGGCCATATACAAACCCTAGAATCTACAGACCCATAAGTCTCACTTGTCTCATATGCAAAGCCATGAAAAGAATTAACATGAAATGATCAATAACAATATAGTAAACCTCCAGACACTGGACCCAACCCAGTTTGATTTCGTCAAGGGCAGGTCATGCCTGCTCAACCTGGTGGACTTCTTTGATAAGGTCACCAAATCAATGGATGAGGGAAAAATGGTTCACACTGCCTGCCTTGCCCTGGCCAAGACCTTTGAAACAATACCTCACTCATGCATTGTTGACAAACTCAAGAGATTAGGTACAAACCCTTTTGTCACCTGGTGAATAGCCACCTGGCTCACAAGCAGGACCTAGAGGCCTCCCATAAATATAGTAATGTTCAAAATAAGACAAAACATTCTCTTCCTGCAGCAAGAAGTCTGATTTTAGACTTTCATAAATGCAGGCAATGTCTTTGTGAAGGAGGAAGGCAAGGTAAATTAATTTGCGCCCTCAGCTGCAAAATCTGGAATTGTTGAAAACAAATGTGTCAAGCTACAGTTTTGAGCCATCCTCTTAATATTCTGACTGAAGTGAAAATAATACCCATGTGCCTCACTGAAATGCAAACTAGACCACAGACTCTTCATTGAGATGGGCTCAAAGTCACAAATGGCAAGCCTACAATCAGGAGAAAAAGACAAAGAAGCAAACAATTCAAAGACAAGATTTCACATTATGTTATAAGCTGTGTACGACTTCAATGTCATTAAGCAGTACATAAAAGGAACTATGAGGGCTATACTCATATATACCACAGACCTATTGTTGCATAGTCATACTTTTTTGCAGTATATACCATCATAGATCTATTGCATTGACGAGTAAAGATCACATAGATTCTGGGCAGTCATTAACATGAGCACTTCCAGTAGCCTCCTATTGATGCATACATTCCCTTGTGTGTAATGACCTGTCTGGAGGATGTATTTCATATAATTTCCTGGTTGACCATCTTGCTTTGAGCAAGCAGTCATGTGTTAGCTTCAGACATGTACCTGAGTGGAGTGCTCATCATAGTGCTGAGAATGTCCTCTACTATTTCAGCCAGAAAAGCATGACCTTTCTCTGCTCCATCCCTTATATCAGCCACCATCTCACACTTTCTCATATCTAAAGGTTGTGGCAGGTGTTTTAATTTTTTATTCATTTATTTAACTATTGATGACTAGGTTAATCCCAGTATGCTAGTGGCCTCTATTCAGGGGAGACCCAAAATGGTATTTTTACTACTGGGAATATTTGGCCAGGGTATCAGGGAACTTTTTTTAACAAGTGTTGTGAGATCCTTTGCATCCACCAGCTCACAATGATGGGACCTCGGTTTAATGTTTTAACATCTCATCCAAAAGATGACACATTCAGGAGTACTGTGATCCCCCACATACTGCACTTCACTGTCAGCAATCCAATCACCTGGAGTAGGAATAGACTCCAGTTGTGCTACTGACACTGACAGGTGTTTTGTAAGAATAATTTCAATATTTGCTCACCAGCAGTTGTTATTACAGTCATAACATATCCCCTAGACTTATTCACCCACTTTCTCAGATAACCTCAGTATCACATTCCAGCCTTTTCCTTTTCTGGTACAGAAGTGTAGGCACTGATCACTAGCAGAGTCGTCCTTTTCAAAACAACACAGTGTTCTTCATATTGATCATTGCTGCAGTAGCCTAAGCTATACGAGTTATATCCTGTAAGGATATAACAGCCATCCAGCTTCCAAACCTTCAGGGCACCTTACATGCACCCAAACCATATGTCAGCTTGTGCTGAGCTGACTTAAAACACATGTTTGAGGGCCAAGCCCTTCAGATCTTACTGCCACAGAGGCTTTCAAGGCTTTCGAGGACTGATGGTCGACTTCTGCTGTTTCTTTGCTGGTCAGATAATTTCCTTTTGGGGAAAAACTTCCTTTTTAAAAAAACAATATTTGTTTAATAACACTTTCCTGTTCATGAAAGTTATTTTAAAACTAGGAGTTTGTGTAACACTTTTAACAAAACCCACCACAATCAACATTCTGGAAGAAGGTGGCTGTACATCTGTGATCTCCATCACAGGAGTACTATTACACCTTTAAATGGGTCTATATTATCTTATCGAAGAAGCATTACAGCGAATGCCTCTTCATCGACCCCTAAAGAGCGAACTGCCTAGGGAAAAAAAATCACTGATCCGGCAAGAAATGAATCATCACTACAAACGCATAAATGTGGGGGGCTTTGCACCCCACACCCCCAATGTGGAGGGCTTTGCACCCCACATCCCCCTAACTACATGCTCCAGGGACCTAAACCTCAGCACAAAAATAAATAGGACATGCTGGAGGGACAGATTCATTTCCCAGAGGCTCCCCTCACTCTGGAATAGAATCCCAATTCATGTTAGACATAGCCCCTCGCTCACCCTTTTCAAGCGAAATCTTGACGCGTGGATGGGAAATCGCAAATTCACCCCTGGGATCTATTCTGTGTCCCTGCTAGACAGAGGCACAGTAAACTAATCTTAAAAGGGTACCTTCTGTGACCTACTTTACAGAGACACAGTAGGCTAATCTAATAGGGAGGCGGAAGCCAAATACACTCTGGCTAGGCTTATAAATGCCTTAGGGCAGATAGCCTAGTATCTACCTATGAACCTATGAACCTATGAACTAAATATACCAACTCTGAGATTGCACTACAGTGGGGAAGGGAGCAAATTCATGCTGATGGTGAAGCGATTATTTTTCCCTATGAAAAAAAATCACTGAATCTGCCATTCATGGAACTGGCAGTTTGTTCTTTAGGGATCGATGAAGAAGCATTCGCTGTAATGCCTCTTTGATAAGATAATATAGACCTCTTTAAACTACCACCTTACATCAGCTGACAGACCCAATATGTGCAGCACAGCATAAGACAAATAGCTTTGAGAGTCATGTTAAAGTCACAGCATGCCTGCATAACAGTGACAATGTACATCGCATACTACAGCAGAAATGTATAGTAAAGCTGGATGTCAATGTATTATAGTAATTCTGTCACTAAAAATCACAATGCATTGACAGGTAAGTGCCAAAATGTGGAACACTTCAACACTCACAGATATTACACATTTTGAATATATCATACACTTCTTACAATAATTTCCCTTCTATTCCTGTCACCGTAAACTGATGTATGACATCCCTATCACCTGCTACAATGCCTTACACAATCTATATGATGGCATCTCACCAGCCACACCATGTCCTACATTCACAGTTAGTATTTAGAATAATATTGATGTTTATCAAAGTCTCGGTTTATCATGGTCTGCATCCTACATTTTCAGTCTTCTGATGTATATATATATATATATATATATATATATATATATATATATATATACATATATATATACATACATATATATATATATATATATATATATACAAACACACACATATATATAGACATATGCACACACACACACACACACACACACACACACACACACACACACACACACACACACACACACACACACACACACACACAGTGTATTTACACAAAAGTAAAGACTAAAGAGATGAGATATTTAACTTGTTAATGATATGCTTAAAATCTGGTTAGCATAGCCTGAACAGTTAGAAAAATTAAGAGACATATGGGTAGCATGGGGCAGGATTCTCAAAAGTCCAGATTACTTCACTAAGGATGGCCTGTATATCTCTTTCTGAGACTTCACATGCTGGTGAAAGCCTTTGCTGTCCACAAGTGCTGAATATACATGTTTGGAAATAACCAGAGCTGAGGCCAAAGATGGTCTGCATCTTCTGTTTTTATGGTTGACATTTTGAATGGCTTCTGCATGCTGGCTAAAGACCTTGCTGCTCCCATATTACCTTTTTTGGCAGAGCTAATAGATATCTGTAGCAAATATCAATGTAGTCATAACTGACTCTAAATTAGGGTCTATATTACAATGTTGAACTCACAGGAGTTCGAACATTGCAATATCGAACTGTAAGCTTCGAAATCCAATGATAACACAGAACAGCAATTTTTTTCCCAGGGAAAAAAATCGGTGTTCTGTGACAAAAAAAAAAATTACACTTTAAACTTAAACTAAAGTGGGGGACTTCACCCCCACACCTCCCAACATTGGGAGCTGTGCCACCCACACCCCCCTACTTAAATATACCAACTCCGAGATCGCACCACAGTGGAGGAAATAGCAAAGCCCCAAAAACGGCCCACCGATTTTTTTACCTGGTGAAAAAATCGGTGTGCCATGGCTTTGCTATTTTCGTATTTCGAATGTTTGGTTCCATATTACAACGTTCAAACTCCTGTGAGTTCGACGTTGTAATTTACACCCCCAAATTAGACCATATCAAGGTGGCTGTTCTCAATCCCTGAAGTGTTATCAATAAATTGCCTAAGGCTGTCCTACAGCTTGGATACATATTTTTTTGTGCAGTCACTGAGACTTGGTTTCAATGTAAAGATAGCCTTCCCTTCATAACTGGGATTTGCCCCTAAGGAAATTATAAAGGAAAATAGTGATGTGTTCAAGCACTTCCTTTCAGCATCCATAGCTCTGATCTCAGGACTAGGAATCAGGACCTTTGGTTAATTAAGGTCTAAGATGACTCCAAAGTGAGCATTATTTTTTGAATCTCCCACTGACACCCATTCAATACAACAGAAACTAACCAGAAGTATAGATACCCCTTCTGGTGCATGGGGCCATTCCCCCCTTAACTTTAAGTTGAGGTTCAAAAAAACATGCAACCAAACCACATGTTGCATGTGTACAAGTGACTTCCCAAGGCTAACAGACTAACAGGGAGTGCTTAGCCGTTCAGCCTTGACTAAAATGCATTATAAATAAAAATCAGAGCACCAAATTGTTTCTTTAAATGCATTATTGGAATTTAGAAAGCTGAATGTTACCAATGAAAATTGCATACCCTGACATCTTGCACCTGGGATGGCTGTTCCCTTCTCCCTACCTCAGCTGCACCTGTGGAATTAACCCTATAGAAATAGACTAAAGATAAATCATAGGATCATAGGAGATTACTAGGCCATTGACCTGCAAGTCATTTCAAGCTCAGCCATTTCATCCCAATGTAATGCCATAGAAATGTTAGTTAATACCCAAGACTGCATTTAGTAATGACTGCCTATGTCCAGGAGGGTTGTGGGCACTATTCCCGATAAGAATTTATTGTACCCCACCCACTCATCTAAGTTCCTTTTGAACAGTGTCATACAGGTGTGCTGTTTCACATGAATAGGTAGCCTATTCCGGTGGTCTCGTATTGTCCCATTTAGTAAAACAGCTCTTTCTTCAGCATGCAGTATAGCCAACATCCCATTCCAAAATAATAATGAAGTTAGGGATTTTGGAACCTGGGTTGATAATTCCCTCTTGTTCAACCACCATGTAGCATGCCTAATATCTAAAGTCATATCATCTAGCTCAAAATATATCATTCCCCTGTATGTAGCCCTAATTAGACCAATTACTGAGTAATAATGCTCCCTTCAGCCTGTACCTTACTTGCCCTATTAAACACCTGGAAAGGACCCAGGGGTTGACGACCCAGAAAATTGCTGAATGAAGGTTCCTGAGCTACCAGGAAAGGGTTGAAAACCTATCCATTTACTTGGTTTCTGATAAGCTCTTGCAGGGTGCTCTATGATTTGGATTCAGTGCTATTAGGGGCCCTATCCTCCTTGTTCTTTGATATCTTCACAAGTCAAATAGCTTCAGTAATACTAGAACTAAACCAGGAATTTAAATCTCTGCCATCTTGTAATGAAACACTTTGGACAAATTTGTTACCCAAAACTTACCCCATCACTAGAACAGACTTCTCCTATAAGTTAAACAAAGTGACACCATTGCATCCCCCAAATTAAATTTGGATAATTGGATGGGTACTCATAAATTTACTCTGGGACTGACCTACTTTGTTACTCTTGAGAAGGAGGTACAGCATGAGGGTGGATTTTGGGAAAGCATAAATGATCTTTGACTCAGCTGATTTGTACTTACTATGATCCTATGATTCTTTCAGCCACAGCTCATGCAGTACTTAGAAATAACAAAAATATCAAGATTCATTTTTACTCATTTTTGACTTTTCCACAGAGCTGTAACTAGGAGTGAAGGGTGCAGCTACTCCACGTGTAACATGTCAGGGGCAGTGTGGGAGTGCAGTACCACCATTTGATTATAAATATTGATACTACATTTTGTGGTCACACATCTGATGTGCTGAAACTCTAATTTTGTGGTAGTTTAACTGTAGCAAGCTACTTGCTACATTTGATGCAAGCTGCTTGCTACATTTTCAGAGCTGAAGAACTTTTCTTTTTTTGGTCTTCAGTATAAAGACCTTTATTTTATTTATTTTTAGGAGTGCAGTATTGGCATTGTTTCTGGTCATAGCTGAAGCGCTGTAGCATAACACATAGCAAGATGAATGCTCTAGTTTGTTTTGTTCTTCATTCAAGATGAACACTTTTTGAAAACCTTTTTTGGTCCTCAACTTAAAGATAAGAGGACTACCAGTTCTGAGTACTGCAGAGGGAGCCAAAGAAGTTAGCTATGGTTTTGCTTTTCCACCTTACAACACACTCCATATTCTTCTGTTACCTCACCAAGTAATTGCACTTCCTCTGCACATGCCACTCACTTTATTTAGCGTGCAGTCATCTTCTGTCAGTAATCGCCTCCATGTATAATCATTTCTGCTATAACACACAAGTTCTGATATCAAATTCACAGTCTTTAGCTTGATTCCTGAATTCAGTAACAAAAGCATCAATATAATCAATTCCTGCCCTTAGGAAGAAGAAATGGCAACTGTATAGCAGATTTTTTTCTATGCTTGCAGTGTCTCTCAAACATTTGTCTCACCACTGTAGGATTCTCTTTACCCTCTCCTTGAAATACAGATTTATGAAAAAGTTTCAGGACTTCTTGTCTGCAACATGAAAAAAAGCACACTATCTTTTCAGGCTTCTTGGATGTTCAGACACGAATACATTGAATTTTTTCATCCATTGTTTCTAGATATTAGACAAATTATCTTGAAGATAGACGTTTCCTGGCAGCTTCAGTATTACCATTCCTCAAAAGAAAGGTTAACTTATTTTTGATTACTTCTGACATCATCTAAACTGTGAAATGAAAGGTGGTAATGCATTTTTCAGTCAGAGAAAAGGCACTCAGCACCATCTATTAGCTGTACTGTAGCAAGGCAATTGTTATACTTCTAGCATGTGGTTTGCTGCTGTTTAAAGTAGAGAAATTATCTATTTTTTTCTTTTAGACTTCAAGCCCTCAGGTGTGCTATCTACTTCTCTGGATTTGTGAGTGAGGATTTTAATTACTTCATACATGCCAGATGCTTCAACTGTAATAGAACCTAACCACTACGATCCTTTAGGTTCATGCTTTTAATAGGTTCATAGGTAGGTACTAGGCTATCTGCCCGAAGGCATTTATAAGCCTAACGAGAATGTGTAGGCTTTCACCGACCCCTTAGATTAGTTCCCTGTGCCTCTGTCCAGCAGAGCCATTGAAGTGATCCCTGGGGTAAACTTTCTGTTTCCCATCCACTCGTCAAGATTTCTCTTGAAGAGGGTTAGTGAGGAGCTCTGCCTAATGTAGACTGGAATCTTGTTCCAGAGCATGGGAAGTCTCTGGGACAGGAATTTGTCCCACCAGCACATCCTATTTATTGTTGTGGTGAGGTTTAAATCCCTGGAGCATGTGGCTCGAGTGGATATGGTTTTCTTTAGGTGGAGCATGTCCATCAATTCTGGGTTGGACATGGCCTTGTATGTCAGGCAGACATCACCTCTGAGTAGGCGGTATGCAACCAAGTACAGCTGGAGTTTCTTCAGCCGAGCTGCATAGGGCATCTGCTTGAGGCCAGTGATTCTCTTGGCGAGGAACTTCTGTGGTCTTTCCAGTTGTTGCAGGTGTCTTGTAAGGTACATCCCAAATGGGGTATTGTACTCTATGATGGGTCTGATGAGTGATGCGCTCTATGATGGGTCTGATGAGTGATGCGTAGAGGGGCCCAATGACCTCTTTCAATCTGGATGCAAACCCTTTTGTGATTAGGTGGGCCACATAGAAGGATTTTCTAACCACTTTGGCAATGTGATAATCAGAGGAGAGGTTACTATCTACTTGGGTCCCCAGATCCTTTATTACATCTTCCGTATTTAGGGGGATACCACCTATGTGGTAGTTTGTGGGTACTTTTTTTCCAAAGGGGATGAATATGCACTTTTTGGCATTTAGCTTGAGACCATGGTTTTGACACCAGGCATCTGTCTCAGTGAGACCCTTTTGGAGGATGTCTGTGTCAGCCGGTGAGTCAATTATAGCCCCTAGTTTTCAGTCTTCTGCGAACTTGGTGAGCCATAGTCCTCCTGTGCTTGCCTGTACCTCTGAGAAGTATATGCCGAACTGGAAGGTTCTTAGGACTGAGCCCTGGGGAAGGCCACTTGTAACCGGTTTAGAGTCAGACCTAGCTCCCGCAACTCTTACCATGTGGGTTCTGTCCATGAGCCAGTTGGCAACCCATCTCGTGACGTAGGGGTTTATGCTCGGGCTGGTGAGCTTGTCTATAATACCTGAGTGGGGAATGGTGTCGAAGGCCTTTGCGAGGTTTAGGTAGGCAGTGTGTACCACCTTTCCCTCGTCTATAGCCTTGGCAACTGTCTCAAAGAAGTCCACCAGGTTTAGGAGGCATGATCTGCCCTTAACAAAGCCGAACTGGGTTAGGTCCAGTGTTTGGAAGTTTCCAATGTCTCTGTTAATGAGATCCATGATGATGCACTCCATAGCTTTGCAGGCCAAGCTAGTCAGGCTTATAGGGCGATAGTTCTCGGGGTCCATTGTGGCTCCACCTTTGTGGAGTGGAATACCCATTGCTGTGCGCCACTCTGTGGGCACATAGCCTATGGAGAGGCTGAGTTTGAACAGTGTGTTTAGGTGAGGGGTTAGTTCATCTTTGAGCTCATGTAGGATGCAGCCTGGGACACCATTTGGTCCCATTGATGCTGTGTTTCTGGCTTTGCAGAGGGCTGTTTTAACCTGCGTGTCTGTGATTTAAGGGGCACTACATTATTCTGGTATAGTTATGGGCCCTTTTGGGGGTGAGAGGGGGGTGAAGTTTGCACTAAACCTGTCTGCCAGGAGGTTGGCTATATCGGTCGGTTCAGTGTATTTTGTGCCATTCTGCACTAACTCTGAGCAGATCTGAGAATTGCCACTTAAATTCTTAACATAGCTAAAGAATGCCTTGTGGTTATCTTTGGAGTCCATGGCAATTTTTCTTTCGAAGCTAGCCTTGGATGATTTTATGAAGAAACGTAGTTTCTTGCTGATACTGATCAGGGATGTCTTCCCTTCCTGGGATTTTACTCTTTTCTGTACTAGTATCCTCCTTCTATTGTATAGCTTGTTTATGGCAGGGGTCCACCAGACTGGTTTCCTTTTCTTGGAGGAGTGAGTCTTGGTTTTGTTTGGGATAGCATGATCCATGCATTCTTGTAGGTGCCCGTAGAGTGCATTAGTAAAGGATTTTGCAGCTTGGACAGCATTATCCTTTAGCATGGGGGCTTTGAAACTTCCCACCTCGGTCTTAAGTGACGTGAAGTTTGCTTTTGAAAAGTTTTTCACAGTGGTTTCTTTGACTGGGGGTGGTGACGGAATGTGGATATCCAGAGTGATTAGTTTATGGTCAGATCTAACCAGTGAGGGGTTGACTTCCAGTGTGGAACACCGATCGCCCATGTTGGTGACGACCAGGTCCAATATGTTGTCACCTCTGGTGGGGGTGTTAACCAGTTGATCCAGGGCATTTGAGTTTATAAATTCTAGGAAATGTTGGGCCAGGGAGTTCGTACTTGAGTAGTTCTCCCAGTTAATGTTTGGATAATTGAAATCACCCAATATCAGGGTGTTTGGTAGGACCTTTATGTTTCCCAGTATTTCCAGGAATGCGGAGTGGGGGTCCTGGGACATGGTGGGTGATCTGTAGCAAGCTATAATTTTTATAGTAGTTTTGCCCGTTGTTAGTTGCACGTGGATGATCTCTGAAGCATCGTGCTGTGCCACTAACATGGAGGTGTGGGTATCCTTGATGAATATGGATACTCCCCTGCCTTTTGTATTTCAGTCCGGGTTTTGTGGACGAAATGTATGGTATGAGTTGTAGCCTGGTAGTGCTGGGGTGCTCTCTGGAGCCTTAAACCAGGTTTCTGTTACTGCACATATATCGATTCTCTCCATACTGAGGAGTGCCTCGAGTGCATGCATTTTGAGGTTTAGACTTCTGGCATTGAACAGCATTACCCTCAGTTTTTTGTTACTTGTGCTATTTACGGCAGTGGGTTTGTCTTTTGAGTTAGTTAAGAATACATTTTATGAATGAATTTATGAAAGTCTTGAATTGTCCCAGAAAATATACTTGAAACACCACAGTTTAAACATCTGAAAATGCAATCTTCTCACTCTTCATTCTCTCACATCTATTGCAAATTCTGCTGTTTGTTATTGAATGAGCTATAGTCACTGTCAAAGTACATATGTCTATAATCAGCTTTACACACCTTCCATGGACACTAGAACAAAAATGAAAACACATTCTGCATTTCAGATCTCACCAAAATATTCATTGATTGTTTACTCATACCCTGCCTTCCCAATATAGAAGTTGCTTGTGCTGTCTCAATCCACACAACATGTAAATAAGTCCAGTTTGCTAAGTTTTCTTTTACAAAAGCCTCACTGTCCTGTCCTTATTCATTTTTAGGCTCCCAGTGACACACATTTTTATCTTGTGTGCCCCTCTTCAAAGTTCAGTTGCCTTTGCTTTAGTTTCTCCAGCCCTGTCACCACAGACCCATGTTTATGCTTTAAATCCTATGTCTCTTTTTGTAACAATTCAATAGCATCCATGTAAGAAATCATGGCTTTCATTGTCCTCCCCTCTCACACCTTGGCATCTGCTGTGTAAGTTGCAAGCTGTTCACTTACTTTCTGAATACAACTCACATTTCGTTATTTCTTTTAATTTAAAAAAATGCACCTCTGTCTCTTTTTCCTCACTTGCAAATTTCACAGTTCAGCTTCATCAAATCTCTTGATCGATACTCATTTGACATATTGTTTGACTTGACATCCAACTATTGTTGCTCTTTCAATTTCTTTTTTTCTTCTTCCTATTTTGCTTTTTTGTTAGTTTTGGACATGAACTTCAATACCTCTCCACACTTACTAAATAAGAAATTAACTAATTTATTAAATTTCAAATTACTTCATGACTTAATCATTTTTTCATGGAGTGACCGGTGAACATGCCTCTCATCAATTACATCATCACAGGCAGCTGACCTATTTAAAAATCTTTGGAGGTGCTAGTTTATAAACCTGTTATACTTTGTGGCTTTGATCTCAGTTATAACACTCATTTATTAGAGATTGCAGTTGTTGCATTTGCTTATAGGGTGATTGTCATTCTATTGACAGCACTATTATCGAATATTGAATGACTGAAGGCAAATCAGCTTAACAACTTTCACTGACAGTAGTAGAGTAGGTATATTTAAGTTCAGGAGGTATAGGGATGTCCCCTACAAAAAAAAAAAAAACTATTGCCTTTGAGGTTCACATAAAGTTTCACATCAAGTTATTTCACTGCTTTATTGTCTATCATTCAGCACTCAATAACAGTGCTGTTGATCAATCGGTCTGTATCCTTTCTTATAGTTTAAATAAAGAGATTTAAAGCACTTAAGTATATATACACAACACTCCCCTAAGTAATCTGTATGTCAGGAAGAAATCTGAGTGTGATTTTAAACAATGTTTGTTATCTAATTCTCAAGCTTGTTCATTTTTATTTAATACCATTCTCTAAATGAAGCGTGTATTTTTAAATAAGAGCAGAAAGCTGTATTACAGCCTATGATTGGCTGATTGGTCTTGCTTGGAAGACAGAACTTTATCATGGGGGTATGCAGTCCTACATTGATTCAGTTTGTAGTGTTACACTGGATCAGATATACTATCGCAAATAATTTTCTCATAAAATTAGATACCTTATGGTCATAAATGATATCCTTTTCTATAGTGTGTCCCATCTTCCAGTTCAAGCTGCATATTTTAGCACTTGGTTATTAACTGTATATATGATGTCTACTAGTTTCCCATAATACTCTTAACTAAAATTTAAGTGGATGCTAAAGCACCAACCAATGGAGTGCAAATGAATCTGCTTGTGATTCATAGGTTCATAGATTAGTACTAAGCTAACTGCCCTTGTGAGCCATTTTAAGCCTAGCCAATTATCTCTTGTGAGACTCAAACCCTGTACCTTCTGTTTGTAAGGCAAACACCTTAACCATTAGGCCACCTTAACCATTAGGCCACCCTCCCTATAACTATACATTCTATTTTGCATTCCTCTGCATATCGGGTTATCTATATATAATTCACTAATATTGTGCCAGTTGAAAAGCTGCAGAACAATAAAGGCCCCAGTGCTGATCTATCTGGAAATTCATTTATAACAGCAGACACTCCTCATAATTTTCCTTCAAGTTTTAATTACTATTTTTTTCCAGCATAACTTTTTAATTATATCATGCTTTCTGTAATAGTATCACATGGAATAGTGTCAAAAACATTTTCCAGATCTGGAGCCAGGTCTGTGGTATAAAGGGATAAAGGCCTTTGCTATGCCAGAAGTAAACTGGATGTCTGTAAGAGCTTGATGAGAGAAAGTGGCTATTGCTGGATTGCCCATCATAAATGGATTGCTGTGTCTCTGTGTCACCACCTCCCTGAACAAGCAAGCTGATCCACTAACTAGTATCTGACTATTATTAGGGGCTGGAAGAGCTAATTGGGATTCTTGGATAGAAATTAATGCACCATTAGGCTTTCACCCAGCCTAGGAATGGTCTGTATGGGTATTAGCAGTGGAGCCGCTTGGCAAAATCCTTGGAAGGTGCAGAAATAAAACTTTGTCAGATCCAGGTACACAGGGCAAACTGACAACCAATAGGTAAAATAGCTGTCTTCATGGTACAGAAGGATAAAGTTCAAATTCTTACCTAGATGACTAGTGACTTGAGTGTTGGAAAGGTAGCAGTGAGTGGCAGCCCTTGGCTTACACATCTTGGGAGGGTGAGACATTTCAGCCTCTTGTACTACTAACACCTGTCAAAGACTGGGCATTATACCATAAGTATCAGGAAGGGTGGAGGCATATACATTTCAAGAAATGAGTCATCTCTGTAGCTGTTGTTAACTTCATATGTAGAAACATGCACCCCCAGTGGTTGATTCTATGGAGCACTCATTTGTCAAGGGTGATGCAGTGAGGTGGGAGTTATGGTATGTTAAACTATTCATGATTGCTGGGTGGTGGCCTCCCACAGATGTGCTGCGTGATCATCAGTGGGTATGAGGGGCAAAACACAAAGGAAAAAAAAACGATCAAAGCAGCTTGAACTTGTTCCAAAATTACAAATAAATCATTCCCTTGATAAAGTCGTACTGTTTTTTGACTCACTACAACTAATTCCCTAGAAACCTTTGCAAAGAATAATGTTGGTCAGACATTTGCAGGGTTGGATTTAGGTCCATTGTTATAGCTGGGTATTAGTATGATGTTTCCAAATATTAGACATGCTACTGCTTTCAGTATATTTTTGAAGAAAAATATAATAGTTCTCTTCGGCTTCCTTTAATATTTTCAAATATACCACAGAAGTATTATCTGGCCCTAATGATTTTAATAAGTATTTCAAAAACATATTTCTTAGTAAACTCTAGGGACCTCAATAACCTATTTATCTAGGTATGCTACATCTGTGACTTTCTAACATTGTGAGCCGAAATGGAATGAAAATACCTCGACAGTATCTGTTATTTTGGTGAGTGTTTTTCCCTATTTACTTATATTAAGTGGTTAAAAAGAATGGCAATAATTTTAAGTGTGCGCTTACTTAAAGTTGCAAATGACTCTACATCTTGTAGTCCCTATGATTACTTGCTTATTAATGTTCCAGCTTCCTGTGTTATAAAAATATTAGTTAATACCTTTATTGACATTCATTTCTGCAAATAAGCACTTTGCATTTTTAGTTTTCACTTTTGAATAAGTCTCTTTTAGTCTTCTGACATTATTACTGATTTTTTTAATAGTTTAATGCTGCCTTCTTGCATTGTTATATACTTTTATTACTTTGTAATTTTACTGCACTTATTTATTTTCCAATTTTTGCTTGTATATATTTTATTCTTAATGGGAAACATCTACCAATGCAATCATATAACAAACCACAGAATCAATACACTTGATTGCTGCATCTTTATCTTTAAAAAATCATTCCAAGCTATATTTTCAAGAGTATTATTTATAGATGACTGATTTTACTGCAACTACAGAACTGTGAGATTTTTTAAAATGTTACTAGAGTTAAACTTGATTTCTTGATTGTCAATGGGTTATATAAAACATGTGAACTGCAAACATTTGTAAAACCATACATAAGCATATAAACCAATCATACTCAAATAATCACAGCTGGCAGATGCATTCAATACCGCTTACCTGCAAGTGCAACTAATCAATCATATTCGGCGGCATAACTGCATACTACTCACTCATCATACCAATACAACTCCAAGAGCAGCATTACTGCTCATGCCTATCTTCTCATTAATGCAGGAAAGAAAATGGGGGAAATGGGCAACCTCCCATCAAAGGCCTATTGCCCCAAAACACCCACCAGGCTGCCTAAATGGCAACCTGTTCCCCATTTTTTTCCTGGCCATATCCCTCAACTAAACACTAAACTCTCTAATCACTAGATATCACCTCCTTAACCAAAAGAGACATATGAACATTAAAAAGGTTGAGCCCAACCTCACTACAAATGTATACCTTCAACTTGTTACCATACAGGATCTCTGTCACAAGAGTCCCAGTGTTCTAATGTCATAATTCCATGACAGCTCTGGCAACAATGTGATAAATAAGTCTTCTAAATGCCTCAACAACAGATATGTTAACAGCACCTCTCTGTATTATCATGGGAAGAACAGGATATCAAATTATTTGAGCCATTGGAAACCTTTGTTCCAGCAATAACAAATCATGAGCTATCCATGACAGTAATCTACACTTCAGAGTAACACCTAGATAATTTTCTCTCAGTTGCACAATAACTATGCCTGGACCTGAAACCTTTTAATGCAATCCATCCACAGCTGAGAACAGTTAACACCACTGCATGTCTTTGCATCCTTTCCACCATTGGAATCAAGGCCCAAGAAAAGACCAAGAGATCTAACAGTCACTCACTTAATACATACCAGTGTAGGATATCCTCCAGTATAGCTGTATTTTCACCAGGAGGGATATAAAGGACAGTAATACATACCAGTGTAGGATATCTTCTAGTACAGCTGCATTGTGTATATAAGGATCACCTATCGTGAACATCCCTCTTCATCTTACAAGGTAAAACAAACAAGCCAAATAACTTACAGATATATGATATTCCTGTTGTCTTAAATGACCTCCAAAAGCATTAGACGCTCATCTAACCTGCTTTTTAATCCCATTAACTGACCTACCTTTATGAACTAAATCAGACACTCTCCCATTTCAAAACAATTGGGATGAATAACCATCATCCACAATTCCTTGACTCCTCAAAGCTCACTTTAAAACATTATCAAACTGCCTAACTTCCACTGGACGACCTGAAAAAGTCTGAAAAACTAACAAATTCTTATCATAACCTGACAGCCTCTGTTACATTATCCCCCACTTGCACTTGACACAGCAAAAGCTCAGCATTACATAGTAAATCTATTTGATTTCCTTTGCCTAATTGATCCATCTTAGAAATCTTCAACCAAGTTAACACTGCCTCCAGATTTATGCAAACATCTACCCATGTGGCTAACATGAAAAGCCCCCTTTATAAAGAAAAACTGCCAAAGTTGTCCACAATATCTATACTTCTCCTGAAGGAGATACCTCATGCAGCCATTTTAACAACATCATTAACATCCATCTTCCTATCGGTAAATGCTTATTCACTACTAAGCCGCTTAAAGATTTCCAGATTTACTAGCATTGCATCTTTACAAATAGGCATGCTACTACTTTCAACAGATTTACTGAAGAAAATTTTATTAGTTTTCTTGGATTTTCTTTTTATTTTCAAAAACACCACAGAAATATTGTCTGGGCCTAGTGATTAGGAAAAGAAAAGAAACTTTTAGCAATAGCTACGTCCACTTCAAAAGTGGGCATCCTATGTACATTAAAAGGAACATTCCATGTGGGCAATACATTAGAGCCCCTAAGATGGTCAGCGATGAGCAAGATTTTTTGAATGAAATAGAATTTATCAAGAAGTTATTCTTGGCAAGAGGTTACAGCTTGGACTTACTTAATAATACAGTGGATGAAATTATTAATGTTAGAACCAATAGATTTCCACCCATTATTATACATGGTTTCACTAGTAAACAGATTACCAATGAAGCAAGAGATGAATCTTTTAACTCCCATTTTGCTTCGAGGTTCTGTTTGGACATGATTGTGGATTCCATGACCATTAAAAATATTGTCAAAAGCAATTGGAAAATTTTGCTAGGACATGAAGACCTGGCAAAAGTAGTGGGGGATAGACCCCAGTTTGTAGAAAAGAAGAATGGAAACATCAAACAAATGTTAGAATTTTCAGGGACAAAAATTATAACACCTTGTACTAATAAGGTCTTTGGTACTTACAAATGTTTGAACTGCAGGATGTGTAACTTTATTTCTGAAGGTCCCTTCATAGACTTATCACATTGCACTAGAACTATAAAAGTGCCAGGCAGATTTGATTGCTCCTCTACTGGGGTTGTTTATGTTGCTTTATGTATGTCATGCACAGCATTTTATGTTGGCATGACTACCAGAAGTCTGGGTACTAGAATTAGGGAACATGTATATGCTATTACGACACATGATGAGAATAATGCACTGTACAAGCATTCTGTAAAATGTTCCAGTTTTAAAAAATGTATTTTTTCTGTTTTAGACATGGTACATATGGACTTAAGGGGAGGTGATTTTAAGAATGAAGTTGAAAGGAAGGAAGATGAGTGGCAGATTCAGTTAGCTGCTCACCTTCCTCCTGGTTTAAATGAAACTGTAAATATCAAGTGTTTTTTAAAGTATACAAAATCTGTCATTTATTCTGCCTGATG
This sequence comes from Protopterus annectens, assembly GCF_019279795.1. Taxonomy (NCBI): domain Eukaryota; kingdom Metazoa; phylum Chordata; order Ceratodontiformes; family Protopteridae; genus Protopterus; species Protopterus annectens. Next base: position 590,345,258 of record NC_056737.1, on the reverse strand, counting down.
TGTTAAGGGTTAAAATTAATGTTTTCCTATTGGTTAGCTGTTTAACAAATTTGTTGAAATATGGCTGCAATATTATGTGGTTGTTTGTTTCTGATGAAGTCCTTGGATGAATAGTGGATTAATAAATTTGGTTTACGCTAAAAGAATTGCGTCGAGCACCTGTTTCCACCAGTGTACTTTTGCTATATTAAACACATACTTTTAGTAAACTATAAGGAACTCAATAATTTATTTATCTCACATATGTCACCTTCTAAAAGTATGCACTAAATTGTTCTGTAAAGACAGCTAGAATTTCTTTTGTCTTTGTGAATGTCTTTCCATGTTGTGTTAGAATACTACAGTTCCATATTTCAGTAATTGCTTTTTTTGACATAGTTAACAAATTTACACCAGGGGTCTTATGTACGGCCCTGGTATATTTTGGAGATGAGCAGTAGTAAGTGCTTGAAAAGGCTGGCAAGAATTTTTAAGTGTGTTTCTGTTTAAAGGTGTACATGGCCACATGTCTGATAGACCCCATGATCGCATGCCTAATATTGTTTCTGTGTGATTAATGACTTCATTGATGATATTTTCTGCATTTGAATACTTTATTTTAGTTTTCAGTTTTGCACAAGTCTCCTTTAGCCTTTTGAGATTATTGTGGATTTTTTGTTATAGTTTAATACTGCCTTCTTGCCCTTTTATATATTATTTGTTATTTTATAATTTTACTACACATATGTGTTTCCTTGTTTTTCCTTGTATATATATTTTATTCTTAGTGGGACATGTCTAACAATGCAGTCATACAGTAAATCACAGAATATCAATACACTTGTTTGTTGTATCTTTATCTTTCTAAAAAGCATTCCAATCTATCTTTTGGAGAATATTATTTATAGATGACTAATTGCTTTTACTGCAATCACAGAATTTTGAAATGTTTTAATGTTACTAGAGTTAAACTTCATTTGAAATATCATGGAATTGTGTTTTGATTCCATAGCAGTACAGATAAAGTAGGCAAGAATTAAGAAGAGTTTGCCAGGTTTGTTGTAGGTGAAAACAAATTGAAATGGTTCATTAAATTCATTATTCAGGCTGTACATGCCCTTAAGAGAGATGTGAAGAAGAGCATAGTATAAATGCCCCTGGAAGAGATGTGAGTACCATCTGTTCAGTAAAAAGACTGCTCTCAATGCATGGTACATAACATCCCCTGCAGCAGACTCATCCTGCTTAAGCAGTTATTAAAAACTGTAATTTTTATGCATTGTACTGGTATATTAAACTATTTGTCTCACAGATGAAGTAATGGAGCAGGATGCAATGATTAACATGGTTTGTTCCAATGAATGATAATTAGTTTTTCTTTATTCTGATAACTATTTTTTTTATCTCATTTATAATATCCCCTGCATTACACCTGGCTGGTGTGTTTCAGTGATTCCTTCTTTGTTCACTTAGTAAGGAATCTATCATTTTTCTTAACATGAGGTTTTATATCACTAAGATGTTAATTTCCATTAGTGAACTGCAGTTACTGCTTTGTGACTGTGATTCATATAGTTTAGCCAAGGTGTTGTTGGCCATTTTGTTATTGCTGGAAGGCAACACTGAAGCTGGAATTCACTGTACTATTGGCAGTGTCCTTATTTTTAATCTTTGGAAGAATACATTTTATTAGTTGGTGACCTTTGCCTCTTTCATAAAGTGTCTACTGCAACACATTGTGTGGAGTCCTCAGTGATACTTTTTATAACTGCTACATATCTGCTTGATGTAGACCCAAAATCCCACCCTAGCCCAATCTGTACTGCTTGCTCTAAGTTTGTTCTATAGTGTCTTCATGTGTTTATTGCAGTGCCTGCAGGGTAACCATTTGAAATGCTGGGATCTGCTAAAGCGAGTGGCGAAATACGGAGACTGAATGGCCAACAGATCATATACTAAGTCTGAAATGCCATTTGTCAGCATATTCCTTTTTCTCTGAGGTATGGCAATCTCAGAGTTGGTATACATAAGTTTGGGAGGTGCAGGGGGGGCTTGCCTCCCTGCAAAAAAGAAGTTTTAAGGAGAAGAGCATTTTCAATATTCGTTCTTCTCCTGTGGTTTTGGTCTTTTATTTTTCCATTTTATGGGCACTCGGAATTTTCAGTGTTAACATTTCAATAGGGAGCCCTTTTACAGACTTACGTAACAGGCAGAACTAGAACAGAATTTCAATTACCTTATTCAGTTCTGCTGAATACTGTTAATTAAGAAATGAAAAATGGAAAACAAGTTGTATAGGTGTATGGGTTGTTGTACATTAAGCTGAAAACAACAGGCTTATAAAATTTCAGTTCTATTTAACTCAGCCTTAAAAAAAAAAATAAATAAAAAACAGAGTCGGATCACCACATGTATGCTGCACAATGCATCACATTCAGATATATCATTCGGTTCTTCACAGTTCTCCATAGCACAAAGATCTATACACATGTGTTTTTGAGAGAAGTCCTTCTCAAATATCATTTGATTGACTAAAGACATTGCAGCCGAGCAATGTATAGGACAATCTACACTTTTGGTGAACCAGGAACTTTTCAAAATGGAAAGATTCTTTATGTACCAAGTCTTTTAGTTCTTACAGTGTATTTCTGAATTTCTGCTCCTCTTCCTGACTCTGTGGTTTACATCCCATCACCTCCCAGTCATAATTTAGAGGACTGCAATTTAGACCATTTGAAATTTCATAATGGGTTATTTGAGTTCCTCTTGCATTAAGATGAAGCAACCTTGAAAGTAGCATATTTAGAAGTGGGTGCGGGTAGGGACGGACATACCTGTCAATCACTAAGTGCAAGAAATCTGAACAAAGACAAAATAGGGATGGATTTTAAATATTGCTCTTATAAACTTAGAAAGTTGCTAGAATAACAAGATTTATGTTATTATGCATATTCTGAAGGATATGAACTCTGAAACTCAAATCCCTGTCATTATTTATTGACTTCAGTTCTCAGTGATTTGGCAGAAAACCATAATTTTTATAAAAAGCAGACCAAAAATCTGCAAAAAGGCAAAGTTCTGGACATTCTGCAAAAATATGGGCAGTTAAATGGTATGGGTAGGAATGAAATTCAGTTATGAGCAGTGCAGGGAGCGAGCACAGCACCCTGTAAAAACTACTTTAAAATTATTTTTGAAATTTCACACAGTTTTGGTTCTTGAAAATTTATTATGAAAATAACTACCACTGTGCTGGAAAATGTCTGTCACTATGAATGATATCTCTATGGACAATTCAGAAGAAGCCATAGGAAGACCTAATGTATAGTATTTGGTTTAAAAGGCTTGTGCACTAAAGCTATAGAGCTGTAGAATCAAAGTTCAAAGGAAGGACTTCATAAACTTCATGTATAGTTAAAAAATAGCATGCCATATACATCTGATTTAAATAGTAGGACTAAAATCTTTTGGATCCACAGCAGGTGGTCATCAAGGGACCTCTGCCACCTCTATTGTCTCTCTCACAAATCCCTTCATGGTGGACCCTGGGATTCCCTTCACCAGGAGGTTCTGCTGAATGGAAAAGATCTCTAAGACAGGTTCGAATGGGCTAGGTTTCCTGCAGGGCTAGGATGGTGTGGCAAAAAGGGTGTCTTCTGATTGTATGTGAGGATTTTTCCTGGTCTATCTTCCTGCCCCTATGTGCTGATGCGATTGCATATGCAAGGATGGCAATGGGAGGGTCACACTGAATCACACTGAGTGCAAATTCTGTTCCTGGACTTAGGGTGGACTTTCTGTGCTCTGTTTCCTCTACCTCCCCTGCCCAATATCATTCCTCGTGAACCCAGACCCCTGAGAGGGCTCATTAGCTAATGCCTCAGCATGCCATTCCCGGGGAAGGGTGCTGTGTTCCTCTGTCTGTTGCTTGAGCTGCTAATCAAACTCAGGTTATCACTGTAGTCAGTCACATAGCTAAGGCAGTCAAACCAGAGTGCTGTAGCACTCCTTATGTGGTCTAAACTGTAGCAACTGCTTGCTACATTGTAGCAAGCAGCTGGCTACAGTTTAAAAGTAAAAGATTTTTCCCTCCCTCTCTCTCTACATGAGTGGTCTAAACTGTGTACAGTTTAAAGTAAACAACATTTTTTTTCTTTTTTTTTTAAACTGAAATGTGAGCTCTGTAGCACCTGCTGTTGGGTATAAACTGTAGCAACAGTTTAAAAGAAAAAATATTTTTTTTCTAAAAAGTGAAGCTGGAGAGTTGAGGGAAGGTTCAGAAATGGGACATGATTGGCTACTGCATTTCAGGATCCACAGATACCTGATTGCAGACTAGTTTTTCTCTTCCACTGAAGATCTGGAGCAGGAGAGAGGGAGGTGGTTATCTGGACACCTGGTTGGTGTGCTAGTAAAAGCAGTACACTTTTTTTTTTCCCTCATCACCTGAAGAGTCAAGAGGGTGTTGTGGCAGATCTTGGGACTGGCACAGGGCACTGGTTGAGCCAGCTATTCCTCTGACTGTAGTCATGGCTTTATCCCTCCATGCCACTGGAGGGACTTATGGTAGGATAAAAGTCTGTAAATTGGAGAATCTATGTCAGTTCTCTAGGTTACCAAGTAAGTATAAATTTTATGAGGAAATTTTGTTGTGTCTTCCTATCTTGTATTTTCACATTATGACTTGAGACTAATTTTGATAGTAAAGTTAACAGCAATGCTGTTTATTTATTTATATTAATCTCAGCATTGTGGTCCACAAGGAGATTATTAAAATCCAGTAATGTTTCCCATATTTCAGCATTGTCCATCTATGGAGCAACAGACATTGAAGTGGCCTTGATACATGATTTCACTAATGCAAGACACTTGCTTTGTGAGAACTTTAGTGTTCTAAAAAATTACTTCTTGACAAATGCCTTGATATAGGTAACACACACAGTACTTTTCATTTGGAAGCCCATATATTAAATTACTTTTGCCATATTGTCAAAAATCTAAGGTTTCCTAGTCTTAATTTTTTTTATTTTCCTGCAACAAGCACAAAGTTTAATGTACAAGCTGCTTAAAAAGATAATGAAATCAAACAGCATTAGAAGTCTCCTTAAAGCTACCAAAGTGAAGCAGATATGCAACCTTTTGCTCTAGTCAGATGTATCACTATTATGTCCCAAAGCAACAAAAATACATTGTTGAAGTCTGGGACCTTTTTATTTATTTCTTCTCTGTTGACTTGGTTAGTCCCATTAGGCTAGTAGCCCCTTTTCAGGTGAGACCCAAGGTGGTATTTGATCTACAAGGGGAAATTTGGCCAGGGGCATTGGGGAAATTCTTCTACTCTTTTGATAAGTGCAGTGGAATCATTTACATCCACCTGAGCTACCATCAACTCAAGTAGAAGGGACCTCGGTTTAACTTCTCATGCGAAGGATGGCACACTCAGGAAAACCTCCCCTTATGCTGCACTGCAATGCCAGCAATTGATCTACCTGGGGTAGGAATAGAACCTACAGCCTTCTGCACCAAAGGCAAGTATGCTACCTACTTTGCCGCTGACACTGACTTTTATATTTTAAGTGTAGCACTCAACAACATTTTATTTGCATCATCTCATTGTGTTGGAAGGGCCTAAACTACAGAAATGAATAAAACCTTGTTGATTGACTAGAGGCATAAAGTGACAGAATGATTTCCATTAATACTTCTATACAAAGAATACCAGATGACACTGCTATTTTAATTATTCTTGAATATATTCAGTATTAGGAAATTACCTTATAATTATATTTTTGCTTAATAACACATCAACTCTTCTATTCGTCCCTGAATGCAGGCATACATTCTTACAATATAAATAAATAAAAAAAACAAATAATTAAAGGAGGCGGCAATGAAATAGTTGTCATTTTCTCCATTCATCTATTCTGTTTATATATCTCACTTTGAACTGGTTTGTGTCCGCAGCTAATTGGTGTATACATAATGCAGCCTAGACATCATTGAGCAAGGCGTTTTAGGAATTTACATTTAGCGCAAATTAGAGTATTTCAGTGAAAAAGAAACAGTAACACTCTTTCCAGATACAATGTGTGAAGCCAGAGACTCACCCACTTATCTCTAAAACTAAATGTAGGAAAAAAAACTTTCATTCATAGTATGTAGTCTGTACATTAATATGGAGACATAAAAATTCATGATTTGAACAAGCTGAACAAATGACAAACAAAACCATTTCATTATGACACTCCATATCACGTCCATTTTGGAGAATAACAAATTGAAAAATAATATTAAACAGAGTGATGCTGATGTGTTACTATCAGATAGACTATTAAGATATGATAGAAAACATTTTGTTTCATTTCAGGGGTGAGTGTTCCTTTAACCTACAGCTTATTTACTTTTCTGAAATCTAATGCAAGAATTGCCTTAAACTTGTTCCATAGATTAACTGAATTCTGTAAATGATTTTATACTACCTTCTCTTCAGGAAAGTTACTCCACCTTCTGTCTCATTTAGCTTTTTTCTAATCCTTATCTGATCGTCAGCTGCATAAATGTCAACATATTAAAAATCTCAACCAGTACAGAATCTACACATTCCCATAATGCTTCACTGCACAACCCTTACCTTTATGCTAATAGGTCACAATGCTGTAGTATAAAATTGACTTTTTTGTCAAACGTTTCTTCCACCTCAAAACAATGTATATGAAAATGGCATGCAAAGGTCAAGCTTGTAAAAAGCCTGAAGTCTTTCTGTCTGACAAAGTCAATTTTCAGCTGCTTGCCAGGAACAAGCAATCAGAATTGACATACTTCAACAGAGGAGTGTAATTTTAAAGTAGAAAAGATAGTGTATCTTGAGCATTATTTACTTAAACGTATCTACCTAATACTGATGTTAGTCAATTAAAACAATCAGTAACACAATTTTCAGTTAGTCCCAGAAATGTACATACCTCTCAACTGTTCAGATTTTTGTCTCATATTTTTGGTGTGTACTGGTAAATCGTTGAGAATTAAAGTAATTAAATAATGAGAGATGTTTGAGTTTCAGACGTCATACATATCCTTCAGAAAATGCATGCTAACAAAAAAAAAATAATTCTAACAACTAAGTTTATAAGAGTAATATTTAAAATTTGTCCCTATTTTTGTGCCTTTGTCCCCCCATTATTTTAGACTTTGTCCACATTTCTTGTCCTAAGAGGTTGAGAGGTATGACATACTTGCCCAATGTTATCATGAAATATGCACATAGGCAGTAAATCACAACATAGCTTAGCTATTTTTGGAGCAAGAGTGTTGGTACAGCACTCATATTCAGATTCAGTCCTTTTGATAGATGTAAAAGCTCCTTGAACAGGTGGGGCAAAAAAACAAAACAAACAAAAAAAAAAAAACAGGTAATGCTGGCAGGACCAAAACTATAAGGTAGTACCCTATCCCTTACATACTGTTATTTTTGTAAAAGGTATCTTATACAAGCTTATGTCAGGTAACTCACATTGCAATGAAATGGCATTTCAGAATCCATATTTTCTGTTTATCCACTTTTCATATTTTGCTCTATGTCTTATGAGAATACAGTTTGAAATTTTAAAACCTGTTCCTACAATCACTGTAACTTGCTGAAATTATTATAACAATTCTGTTTTAAATTCCGTGACATAGTGTCTGTCAATAGACCATCTTGTAGAACCAGTCTCAAGACAGCTACATTATTTTCTGACCTTTCAGGCTTACATTTATTTTTAATAGATTGCTCATGTTCCAAGGAATAAAAAGAATATTAACATCCAACAGAGGGCACTTGTGAAACACAAAATGATAAAAGCTTTGGAGATTTTTTTCGGCTAAAGCAAAACTCTAGCAGTAATAACAGAATGATTTTATTTTTGCTTGTAAAGTGTGATCACTAAAAGCTTTTATATTATACAGTGGATTTTATAGTCCAAAACACTGAAAATTCAGACTGTTTATAGAATATTTTCCATTTTGCAGATCCAAATGCATGCAGGTACTTAAAATTTTATCTGCATTTGGTGCTGTTTCTGCTTGCTGCCTCTTTTAAGTATTGTACATATAGCACTTAAATAGAAAGCTTCAAGATATTCACAGAACAAACAGGGATAAATTGCTTTCTTCAAGGAATGAGCTCATATTTAAATATGTATGTTGGTCTGCTAATAGCACAAATAAAATGCATAGAGTTCTCTTGCTGATAGCATGAATACAATGCATAGTGTTCACTTGCTGAAACAGCTGGGAGTTGAAGCTCATTTAGAAAAAAAATAGCACTGTACTGTTCCTCTCACTTTCTCTCTCTGTCTCTTGCTGTATAACTACAATGACAGACAGACAGACAACACATATACATACACAGAATGTTTCACAGTAGCATGTTTATTATAAAATATAAACCTTCTCAGCAAGGTCATTCCTTGCATTTATCAGCTTCACCAGCCAGTGTAAAATGTATACATGCACTGGTATGCTGCAAACAACAGTCTAATTTGCTTACTCATTAAGAAAATACAATGAGATCTACTGTACTGTACTGTGGTTTAGCAGAAGACGAAGTGTATCACCAAGTACAGAGTCTCAGAGAAGGTACAACAGCCGATACCGTATATCTCCCCAGGTACACTGCTGCCTGCAGGTACTAGGAGGAGTCCAGCGAAGCAAGTAGTAGTTGGAGTGCTAGAAGGAAAGTATCTTGTAGTTTGTCTCTACATTGGATGCAGCCTGGATGTATAATACATGAGACAAGAAAATCGCTTGAAACTGAACTGGGAAGAAGCAATGCACTTCCAGTAGTTTAATAAAATTTACTGCACAGTCCCTAACATGCTGCTATTTCAGAGTTTAGTATACTTAAAAAAAAAAAATTCATAGATCAGTGAGGAGAAAATGTTCTGTTTGATGTGCAGGTCCACTTTCACAAGTTTTATATGTTTGCTCTATGGAACTATTATATCTTATTTTAAAAAAGTAATGCAGCAGGTAATCATTGAGGATGTTCAGTCTTGCCTTATCTCTGTCTAGCACCGATATAAAATTACTCAGAAGTGATAATGGTTTCAGTTCAACATTTTGACAATCTTATTTCAGCCCTTTTAAAATCTGATGTAGGCTCACTCCATTTGATATTTTGACTTAACATGTATATGACTTTCTCTACGGGTCCCTCTCAGATTTTAAAATTTGTAGACTTCTTCAGTATTTGTTTCTTAGTGTTCATGCTGCACATCAT